>NC_046976.1:22623104-22828104 GCF_009769545.1 Cyclopterus lumpus | reverse complement strand
GTATATCTCAACATACTGAACATATTGTACTAATATATACCTACATAATGTACAAAAATATATATATTGTAATAACCCATACCAACATATTTAGGTTCTAAAAGTACCAGTTTTTGGGTCTTCTTCAGATCTTCAACTTCAAATGTACTAAGGAGGAAGAGGAGACGAAGGAGGAGGAAGATCTGTCGGACAGCGAGGACAGTGTCTTTTCAGGACTGGAAGATTCTGGGAGTGACAGTGCGGATGATGATGAGGAAGAGGAGGGATCAGATCATAAAGGACCCGAAAAGGATGATCTGAAGGTGTGTGTGTGTCTGTGTGTCACCTGCTCTTCTCAGTGTTCTCCTCTGGAACCTCACCTGTGTTCTGGTCTCCTTCCAGATAGAAGACGAGGAGGAGAAGAGGGGGACTGAGACGGAAGAAAAGCAAGATGACGAGTATAAACACGACTCTTCAGACGAGGAGGTGAGACACGTTGATGGTGCAGGACGAGACTTTAGGGCCAAAGGGATTTTAGTTTGTTTGTACAATTATGACGTGTTCAAATCCAAAAGGATGCAATCTGTTTGATTCTGTGCAAACATCAGCTGTTTACGGGGGTTCTATTCATGATGTTGTGGTTCTGCAGGACATCAGGAACACGGTGGGGAACATTCCCATGGAGTGGTACAAAGACTTCCCTCACATTGGCTACAACCTGGATGGGAAGAAGATTTACAAACCAATCAGGAACAAGGATGAGCTCGATGACTTCCTTGACAAAATGGAGGATCCGGATTACTGGTGAGCTGGTTAGCATAATGCTATCCACCCTATTGGTTTAAAGAGGGAATGCTAGTGATGCTAACCTGCAGCTTGTCTGTAGGAGAACGGTTCACGACAAGCAGACAGGAAGTGACATCGTGCTGTCAGATGAGCAGGTGGCGCTGGTTAATCGTCTGCAGAGAGGACAGTTTGGAGACGTCAACTTCAATGAGTATCAGGTACGCTCGGGTTACGCCCCCAACACGAGAATTACCTCCTTCAGCCACCAGACATCCAAGTCTTTTCTTGTCAGAGTTAACTACCAAATATCCGCTTCAAATGTTTATGAAATATCTGCACACATTTCAGTGGCTCAACACGCATGAAGTGATTCCAGAGTCCAAGGTAGGTTAATGTGGGCCAGGTCCTGATCAGAGAAATGTTCTAATCCAACCCCCCAGCCTCAGGTGGAGTTCTTCAGTCAGGACGTGATGCTCCACCCGGTCACCAACCGACCAGCAGACAAGCGCAGTTTCATCCCGTCCCTCATTGAGAAGGAGAAGGTGTCTAAACTGGTCCACGCTATAAAGATGGGTTGGATCAAGCCTCGGCGGACGGAGGACGACAGCAGGGGTCGATACTACGACCTGTGGGCCAATGAGGACTCTTCTATTCTGGCCAAGCACAAGATGCACCTGCCTGCCCCCAAAGCCCCTCTACCTGGTCACCAGGAGTCCTACAATCCACCCCCCGAGTACCTCTTCACGGACGAGGAGGTAGGTCATCTTTGGAGGAGGTCTCCTGTTTGAGTGGCCTTTGATAGAACCTAACTCCACCTGTGTCTACCCGTCTACTTCTCTGCAGAGAGCTCTCTGGGAGCAGCAGGACGCCTCAGACAGGAAGCTGCCGTTTGTTCCCAGGAAGTTCTCCAGCCTCCGTCAGGTTCCTGCGTTTCCTCGATTCCTCCACGAGAGGTTCGAGCGCTGCCTCGACCTTTACCTGTGCCCCCGCCAGAGGAAGATGAGGGTACCCCGAATATACTGAACCTCTCAGTCAATCATGCCGCAGGATGGTCTGTGAGGAAGATGTCACCAGTAACCCGTCTCTCTCCCCGTCTGCCTGCAGGTGAACGTCAATCCAGAGGATCTGATTCCCAAACTCCCCAAACCGAAAGACCTGCAGCCTTTTCCTACAACGCAGTCCCTTGTACGCACGCGCACACACACATGCACTGCTGACATGTCCTAGGAGTATGTACATTTGTAATGGTCCTCAATTGTGTGTGTAGGTGTATCGGGGTCACAGTGGTCTGGTTCGCTCTATCAGTGTGTCTCCATCAGGTCAATGGCTGGCCTCAGGTAACAGTGTGTACAAGTACTGTGGGTTGCGTGTACAAGTACTTTGGGTTGCGTGTACAATTACTGTGGGTTGCGTGTACTTCCAGGTAGTGATGACGGGACCGTGAGGTTCTGGGAGGTGCGTTCGTCTCGCTGTATGAGGACAGTCCAGGTGGGCGGGGCTGTGAAGAGCATTGCCTGGAACCCAAACCCGTTGGTCTGTCTGCTGGCAGTCGCCCGGTAAGGAGGTCCTCCTTCTGCTGTTTCTTTACTTTGCTTTGTTTGATAAGGGCACATTCATAAAAACATTTAGCCAAGAGGCTATTTGTGGTCTGTAGTCCCGAGAGGAATAACATTACACACACATCATTACATTACATTACATGTCATTTCATTTAGCTGACGCTTTTATCCAAAGCAACTTACAATAAGTGAATTAAACCATGAGTCCAAACTCAGAACAACAAGAATTAAGCAAGTACAATTTCTTCAATAACGTAAGAGACATTTAAGTGCTACTAAAGTGTTAAACTACAAAGTGCTATCGGTAAGGGACATTTAAGTGCTACTAAAGTGTTAAACTACAAAGTGCTATCGGTAAGAGACATTTTAGTGCTACTAAAGTGTTAAACTACAAAGTGCTATCGGTAAGGGACATTTAAGTGCTACTAAAGTGTTAAACTACAAAGTGCTATCGGTAAGAGACATTTAAGTGCTGCTAAAGTGTTAAACTACAAAGTGCTATCAGTAAGAGACATTTAAGTGCTACTACGGCTCTACCTTCCCTATTCAAGGTGTAGTCACTAAGATGTGTTTTTAGTCTGTAGAGACTTCCTGTCCTGATGTCAATGGGGAGCTCGTTCCACCAATGAGGAGCCAGCACAGCAAACAGTCATGTACCATATACAAGGTTTATACAATATTTACAATGAATAGAGAGAATATTAATATACGTAGTATCATCATTCAGAGACGCTAAGACAGTCGAGTACTAACAAGACAACAGTCTCACCGATTCAACACACAGCAAATGAAATGAGGGAGAACTGTTCAAATAGAACTTAAAAAACAAGGTGATGCTGCATTGTTAGACACTAACCACAACAACATCATGGCAGAAGACATAAAAAGTAAATGAAATATATAAATCAGTCAGCTAAACAACAATAAAAGACATAAAGGTAAATGATGGTCGACCAGCAAAGTCAAGACATACAGACGACAACAGACTGGAGACCTGCCGACAGACTCGACAACAGACAGACGGAGGCAAAGTTCCACACGGACAGATTGAGGACAGTTACGTTCTAGTGCTGACAGAACTGGTACTAACTAACCATTTCTTTAACTGAGCCATTCCAGTCTGTTGCTGGTACAGAACAAGCCGACTGACTGAAAGTACAACCCCCTCTTCCTCCTCTTCCTCCTCTTCCTCCTCTTCCCCCTCTTCCCCCTCTTCCCCCTCTTCCTCCTCTTCCTCCTCTTCCCCCTCTTCCTCCTCTTCCTCCTCTTCATTGTTTGAGCGGAGGAGAGGTCAAGCTCTATAATCTTGTACATGAGACATGCACATATTTAATCATGTTCTGCCAACTAAACAAAGTATATATTTTACGTATAGGGCAATGCTGAGAGAGAACTGATTTTTTTTTTTTTTTGAACTCACATTCATGCGAATACTTTCAACACGACCGAGCTGGGACAAAGGGAGCGTAGACCATCGTTCCAGGTCACTGTCAATGCACCCAATCATTCTACTATAATTGGCCTCATATAACTTCTGTAGCGATGAGGGGATGTATATACCAAGGTACTTTATACCGTCATTTGGCCATTTAAATCCACTTTGGAGTTTTACATTTCTTGAGATGTTTCCATTGATATCCATAGCCTCTGTTTATTCCACATGTACCTTTTTATATCCAGAGTAGTATCCATACTGTGAGATGAGTTCCTTTAGATGTGGTATTGTTGATGCAGGTTGGGTCAGATATAATAATACATCATCAGCATACAGGGATATTTTATGATCCTCTTTATGTATTACAGTTCCTTTTATTTTATTATCATCTCTGATAAGCTGGGCTAGGGGTTCGATACTAACAGCAGGGGGATAAAGGGAGCCTTGTCTGCAGCCGCGTTCCAATGTGAATCTTTGTGATCTATATCCATTCACTTTAACAGCTGCTTGTGGTGACGAATATAGTGTTTGTATCCAATTCAAGAAGTTGGGGCCACATTTGAATCTTTTTAGTGTTTGGAATAGATAATGCCACGATACCCGGTCAAAGGCTTTTTGAGCATCTAGAGACAAAATCATAGCTTCTACTTTCTCTTCTTTTTGATGGGATATTATGTTTAATAAGCGTCGTAAGTTATCACCATAGTATCTTCCAGTGATGAATCCCGTCTGATCAGGATGGGTGATTTTAGTGATTATATGATTGACTCTTCTTGCTAGGATTGCTGTTAGAATGCGCAGGTCCCCATTCAGCAGTGATATCTATATGATTGGCACTCTGTGGGGTCTTTTCCTTCTTTATGAGTTACCACTATAGTCGCCTCAGCCCAAGATGGTGCCATGGTTTTAGATTCTAATGCATGGTGGTATGCTTTCAGCAACAGTGGTGATAACATATCCTTGAAGGTTTTATAAAATTCATTAATATATCCATCTGGTCCTGGGCTTTTATTATTTTTGAGTGTTGGGATCACCTGCTTGATCTCCCATTCCTCAATAGGCTTCTCTAATTCCTTGGCTGCTGATTCTGTCAGTTCAGTTAATTTTATAGGATTTAAGAACTCTTGTAAGTTTTGCATTATCAGAGCAGGTATCTGTATTTTTGTATAAGGATTTGTAAAACTCTGCGAAGGATTCTGCTATTTTATCTGGTTTTGTAACAAAAGTTTCTTTTGATTTAAATTTCTGTACTGTATTAGATGATTGTTTTTTTCTTAATCCAAATGCTAGTAATCTGCTTGCTTTGTTACCGTGTTCATAGTATCTTTGGTTCGTGAATCTTAAACTTCCCTCAATTTGATCTGATAGTAGGCTGTTGAGCTCTCTTCGGGTTGACTTTAGGTCATTTAGGAGATTGGCTGATGCAGATTGTTTATGTTTATGTTCTAAGTCTTTTATTTTATCTTCCAATTCTTTCTGTTTGGACTCTTTTCCTCTTCTCTTAGCAGAGGTGAATGAAATAATACGTCCTCTGATGTATGCTTTGGCACAATCCCAGAGTATAAGAGGTGTTGTTTCCTCCAAGGTATTGATATCCAAGTATTCCTTGAGTTCTGCTGTAATAAAGGAGGTAAATGCTTTATCATTAAGGAGAGATGCATTAAGTCTCCATTGTTTAGAGGTTGGCCTTTGGCCTATGTCCCATTTTAATGCCACGGGTGCGTGGTCGGATATAGTTATAGGAAGAATCTCAATGTCCACTATCCTATGTAGCTCTGCTTTCATGGTAAAGAAATAATCGATCCGTGAATAGGATGTGTGTCTGTTTGAGTAGAACGTGAAATCCCTGCTTCTCGGGAACTTGATTCTCCACATATCTACAAGGCCTCCAGGATTGGTATTTGAGCATTCTACTCATTCTAGAGAGCGGAGTTTTAGAGGCAGGTTGTCGGTCCATTAGTTGTGACATTACACAATTGAGGTCTCCTCCCATCAGTAACAGCCCTGTACTATATTGTAGGATCTTATTGAACAATGTCCTGATAAAGCCAGGCTCGTCTTCGTTAGGTGCATATACATTAATGAGGGATACTTCTGTGCCATCAATTAATCCGTTAACTAAGATATATCTCCCCTCTGTGTCTTTGTGTACTAGTGTTTGTGTGAAATTAATTTGTCTGTGTATGAGTATGGATACTCCCTTTTTTCTCCCCGATCGGTGTGAGGAGTAATATACTTTATCTGCCCAGGACCGTCTCAACTTTTCATGTTCAGCATCAGATAGATGTGTTTCCTGGAGGAATGCAAAGTGGCAGTTGGCTTGTTTCATCTGATGTAGAATGTTCTTTCTCTTAACAGGGCTATGAAGGCCTTTGACATTGTAACTTATCACTTTTAGCGGGTCCATTGTGTGAAGTATTTAATTTTCATATTTTGGGAGTTTGTGTAGAGAGATGGGAAGCAGAGGCCAACAGCCAGCACATGGGCCATGTATCTTGTTATGTGGAGTGTGGAGAGTTGGACTAGATAATGAAACCAATAGGGATGGGGTAGAAGAGGGTATTTAAGAAAAATGGATGATGAGCTTGTTGTTCTAATAAACAATGTAGGATCCCCAGGGAACAGTGGGATCAGAACAAGGGGAACGCAACAGTCTGGACTGCTGTTAACTAACATTAGCAACAGTCCGGTGGGACCTAGTCCCTTAGCCACTAAGGGCAAGCAGCAACGGTGCACAGTCGAGATAGAAATGACTATGCTATGGGTGTGCTAAGATAAGGAATAGAGAAAGTAAGAAGAAAAAGAAAAGTTGACACAGAAAAGGACAGTGTCGAGTAACGGCCATTCAGGCCCCTGCAGTTCTTGGCATACATGTGTAAAGTCAAACAGCTCCTTGTGGTGCAGTAGTGTTTGGTTGCACACAGAGCTAAAGGCGTACCAGTATTCTCCTCTTATGGAAGCTGCCAGTGAGCAAGTAAAGTAGAGTGATACAAACAATATGAATAGAAATAGCGGGCACATTATAAGGGTTTGTTTCCTTGTAATGGAGACGGGTATATACAAAAATATTAACTGAGACATATTTTTCCTTTTCTCTTCTCAGGTGTGATTCAAGTAATATTTTGAAAATATATATATTTGAATATAAAATAAAGTAGAACATAATGATGTGTCAGTATGTGAAATTGCAGAACTCACTGGTCAGTCCTTACTGTAGTTAACAGTACTGATAGGGATACATTTAGTCTGCGGCCTCAGTAGATGGGATGACTTTCTTCCGGACATACTCCGTGGCTTTGCCGGGATCCAGAAACTCCTCGTCTTCGTTGTTGTGTGAAATCCGGAGTCTTGCCGGGTACAGTAGGCCGTAGCGGACTCCTTTCCTTCCTCGCAGAGTCCTCCGTATGTCCGTGAACGCGGCTCTGGCTTTAGCAACGCTGGGTGTGTAGTCTGGGAAGATAGAGATCCGGTTCCCGTTGTAGACCAGCGGCGCTCTTTCTCGGGCTCTCCTTAGGATCTCTGCGTCATCTCCGTCATTGTGTCCTTCAGCGATGATCACTTGTGGTTCCTCCCGGTCTCCTGGTTGTGGATCGGTCGATCTTTATGTCCCGGTCCAGCTGCAGGACTTCTTTAATAACTTTGGCAACTGTGTTAGGGGAGCTGGAATCCGGTTGTTCTTGAATGCCGGCTATCCGGATATTACACCGTCTCGTTCTCCCCTCCATATCCTCGCATCGGTCTGTTAGAGTTGTGACCTGTCTTTGAAGGCTGGTTATCGTAACTTCTTGTGCGGCCACCTCGTCGGACCGTGTTGATAAGCCGCCCTTCACGTCTTGTATGTCGGCTTTCATGTGGTCTACTTCTGTTTGGATAGCGGTCGTGTTTTTAGAAATTTCGGACCGCACCGCTTGTAATTCAGACTTGAGTGAATTGAAATCTTCTGCTAGCGCACTTTTGAGTTCCTCTCTTATAATTTTGGAAATCTCTCCCTTCAGGGAAGATAAGATGTCCGCTTTCATCCGTTCGGTCATACCTGGGCTTTCACTGCGGGTGGGAGAGGGTTGGTCCGGGTCACCTGGTGGGATCTGCCTCGTGGTTCTTGTAGGCCGTGATGAGCTACCGCCGGATTTATATTTGTATTTTTGAAGCTTTTCCGCCATTCAAAAATGATGTAGCTTGCATAAGTCAGCTGTTGGCCCCTTTGTGATGTCCTCGGTGAGCTTTGAGGCTGGTATTCTTGAAATAGTAGCTGTTTTTATGTAAAATATTGTCGGTTCTGCAGGAGCACTGAAATTAGCGTCTTACTCCATATCTTGCTCACTAGCGCCCCCCAGAGAACTGATTTTTATCAAGGATTTTGAGTGTACGTTTATACTGTAGTGGTTTCAGGGTTAGGATAAATCTGACCCAGTTACAGACCGCTTTCACCTGAGATTTGAATGATAATTTGGAATCAAAAAGTACTCCAAGATAATTGTTTATGTACAACTTTTAGCCTCTCCCTAGATACAAAAACATCCGATTCTACACTTTCTTTTGGTAAAAAACATACAGACTGTTTTGGATGCATTAAGTTGAAACAGAATTGCTTTAACCATGTAGTTACATGGAGTTAGAGTTACTTTGCAGTGTGTCTCTTAGTCTCCTCCTGTCTCTGTCTAAAAGCACATTTGAATATCGTGTTTATGAATTATTAGGGCCCTCGCACCGACGTATTCTTAGAGGGACCTATTGTATTTCGAAACATTATTATTATTTTCCTCTGTTTTTTTGCCTTTTTGGTGGTTTTATCATATCCCAAAAGTTATTAAATTTGACATGCATATCAGGACTAGTGAAAAAATAGATATTTTAGGGGTCTCGCATTGTGTACAGATGAATGTCTATAGCCACTATTTTTGCCACCTATGACCGATTCACTTGAAATTTGGCACACATGGCCCGTTGGGGCTGCTCTACAAAAAAGTCAATCATGGAATTTAAATGCGTCTAATTAGATTTTCCACCATTTTAGAATTTTGTAAAAAAACACATTTTCAATCTTCTGAAGGCTGGGTCCAATTCTTATCAAAGTTATGAATGACAATGAACATCTAAGGGGTGTGTCTTAACTTCCAAATCACTTGGCCTATCCTCGCCAGATTTGTAGCATATGTCCACATCGCATATCCTAATGTTCTCATATTCAAACATTAGGGGGCGCTGCAGTCTATCGCTCAATATCTGTTGATGGGACCAACATCCGAAAAGATCTGTCTGATTCATGAACGCCTTCAAATGGGTTCTTACACAGCCGAATGAGGATCCCTAAATTAAAGTGTGTTCTCGTGCACAGAAACGCCCCACCCGCTCCTTATAAGGGCATGCAACTGAAGAGCCGTGTGCACAATCGACACACAGCAACACGACAGCAGCTTATAAACTGAGACTAACTTCACCGGTTAGAGGTGACTGTCGCACAATGTAGATGTCCATTCTATTGCACTGTGGCTATATAGTCTTTATTTATTTATTCACTTACATTTGCAGTGTTCCTGTAGTGCTTTTTGTTTATTTGATCATATCACGATACCTCGTCGAATCATGACTATATAAATGTGAAACGTAATTGTTAATGATTCAAATATTCTCGTATGTATTATTATAATTACTTAAATCTGTCTGTAGAGTTGATGTGAACGTAATCGCCAACGGTCGAATTTCAGATGAGAAAACTAATTTGTCCCCAAAACTGCGTAAGTGGAGTTCAGAAAATCACCAAATCAAAGTCCAGGAGCCGGATTACTGACAGACAGCTCTCATACTGTCTGTGCTTATGAGCAA
Organism: Cyclopterus lumpus; assembly: GCF_009769545.1. NCBI lineage: Eukaryota > Metazoa > Chordata > Actinopteri > Perciformes > Cyclopteridae > Cyclopterus > Cyclopterus lumpus. The sequence continues at coordinate 22,818,522 of NC_046976.1, read as the reverse complement.
GGCACTTACAGTGTTCAGCCACAGACGGCTCACAGACTGGAGTCACATGACTTCTGATGGCCTTGTGAGGACATTAGTCCTGACAGCATGTTGTCAGTGTTGTAGCTTCACTTGATGAATACAACATTAATATTGGGACTTCATCCTGCTCATAAATGTGTTTTTTCTTCTTCATATTGTGTGCGCTTAAAAAAATGATTTCCTTTTTAAGTCATTTAGTGTTCTTGGTCACATCCAGTTGAAAGCTGGACCAAAGTGTTTGATTTCAATCACAATGAGGTCAAATAAAAAGCCTCAAGTTGTAAAGTCTGGACAGTCTGTTCCTCTCAACGCCTCAATAGGAGATCTCGCCTGTCACCAAGGCAGGGGTCAGGGGTCAGGGGTCTTGGGCTTAAAGGTTGGTGACCACTGATCTTATTTCTAGGCACTATACTTTACTGAACTCCTGATAAAGGCAATTTATCAGATCCACTTCAGATGTTAAGTTGCATTACATTTAATTTAGCTGACGCTTTTATCCAGAGAGACTTACATTCATACACCGTAGAACAGCTACAGGAGCGATTCAGGGTCATGTGTCTTGCTCAAGGACACATCAACTAGGGCTAGTGGAGCCGGGGATCGAACCACCGATGCTCTGATTGAAAGACCGACCTACTATCCACTGACCCACAGTCGCATGTTGTTTGCAAAGCATAATTTGCAGCATCGCTTATGGTCTCTTATAATCTCTTGTCTCATGGTCTCTTGCTGTCCCTCACTCTTCGCTCTCTCTCATTGTCCCTTATGGTCTCTTGTCTCTTATAGTCTCACTGTCTCTTGTCTCATGGTCTCTTGTCTCTCACTGTCTCTTATAGTCTCACTGTCTCTTGTCTCATGGTCTCTTGTCTCTCACTGTCTCTTATAGTCTCACTGTCTCTTGTCTCATGGTCTCTTGTCTCTCACTGTCTCTTATAGTCTCACTGTCTCTTGTCTCATGGTCTCTTGTCTCTCGCTGTCTCTTATAGTCTCATGGTCTCTTGTCTCATGGTCTCTTGTCTCTCGCCGTCTCTTATAGTCTCATGGTCTCTTGTCTCTCACTGTCTCTTATAGTCTCACTGTCTCTTATAGTCTCACTGTCTCTTATAGTCTCATGGTCTCTTGTCTCTCGCCGTCTCTTGTCTCATGGTCTCTTATAGTCTCACTGTCTCTTATAGTCTCATGGTCTCTTGTCTCATGGTCTCTTGTCTCTCGCTGTCTCTTATAGTCTCATGGTCTCATAGTCTCACTGTCTCTTATAGTCTCATGGTCTCTTGTCTCATGGTCTCTTGTCTCTCGCCGTCTCTTATAGTCTCACTGTCTCTTATAGTCTCATGGTCTCTTGTCTCTCACTGTCTCTTATAGTCTCACGGTCTCTTGTCTCATGGTCTCTTGTCTCTCACTGTCTCTTATAGTCTCATGGTCTCTTGTCTCATGGTCTCTTGTCTCATGGTCTCTTGTCTCTTATAGTCTCACGGTCTCTTGTCTCATGGTCTCTTGTCTCTCACTGTCTCTTATAGTCTCATGGTCTCTTGTCTCATGGTCTCTTGTCTCATGGTCTCTTGTCTCTTATAGTCTCATGGTCTCTTGTCTCATGGTCTCTTGTCTCATGGTCTCTTGTCTCTTATAGTCTCACTGTCTCTTGTCTCATGGTCTCTTGTCTCATGGTCTCTTGTCTCTTATAGTCTCACTGTCTCTTGTCTCATGGTCTCTTATCTCTTATAGTCTCACTGTCTCTTGTCTCATGGTCTCTTGCTGTCCCTCACTCTTGCTCTCTCTCATTGTCCCTTATGGTCTCTCGCTGGGTATGAATGATTGACGGAGAACCTCTTAAAGGTGGTCAGAGGTCGTTGCTTCACACTGAACCTCTAAAAGGTGGAAAGAGTTGCAGGATTGGCTGGATGTTCTCTGTCCTCTTGTCTATCTTTTTATGTTTGGAACTTCAGTGCTAGCGATCTGAGGACCAGGGAGAACCGGATGTTGGATTCAGTACCGATGTGGTGCCGAGTCTGAAGCCCATTTTGAGACCCTGACCAGTAATCTGGGCTCTCTCGGGACCTCCTCTCTACCTCCTTCTGTTTCATGGATTGGAGTTCCATTCATACATTGTCATATTCATGTAATGTGTTCATGTAACTCTGTAACTCTGTTCATCTGGTCACATGACATCTATTCATCTGTCCATCCGGGGAGAGGGATCCTCCTCTGTTGCTCTCCTGAAGGTTTCTTCCCTTTTTTCCCTGTCAAAGGTTATTTTTGGGGAGTTTTTCCTGATTCGATGTGAGGTCAAAGGTCAGGGATGTCGTATGTGTACAGATTGTAAAGCCCTCTGAGGGGAGTTTGTGATTTGTGATATTGGGCTATACAAAATAAACTGAATTGAATTGAAAGAAGAGTCCTCCACTTTGAACTTGTGTACTTTATGTTTAGTATATTTTTTTATTATTTTAAATATAATTTTCATTTCACCCGTTTGTAAGTGGGTCATGCTGGGATTGGAACATTTATATATAATTTATATTTAGTGGTCTAAAAAGTTGTTCCGTCTCTCTCTCTGATTTAGGGACTCGGTGGTGTTGATCCTGTCTCCCTCTTTGGCAGACAGACAGGTTGTCTTGTCAACAGAGCGACTCCTCTCGGGTCAGCGGGAGGCGGAGTCTACTGAGGAGGTGGGCCCTGTGACGTGGAGTGATGCGGAAGGGGAGGAGCTTAGCCAAGGAATCACCCTCAAAATACAACACCCCAAAGTGAGAAAGCCCACCTGATTGATTACAGATCCAGGATCTATACCTGAGCTGTCCATACCTGATCTGACTGGTTTGAATCTGCTCAGGCTGTCCACCAGGTGACGTGGCATGCCAAAGGAGATTACCTGGCGTCGGTAATGCCCGATCACTCCAGCCACCTGCAGGTGTTCATCCACCAGGTGAGCCGGCGGCGCAGTCAGAACCCCTTCAGGAAGAACAAAGGTCTGGTCCAGTGCGTATCCTTCCATCCTGTCAGGCCCTACTTCTTTGTGGGCACGCAGCGCTCGGTTCGTATCTACAACCTGGTGAAACAGGAAATGACCAAAAAACTACAGGCCAACTCCAAGTGGATCTCCAGCATGGCCGTCCATCCCGGGGGTAACTAAATCCACCACAAAGCACCACTCACTAAAAGACCAGATGCACCAGAACACAGATTAACAACTAAAAAACACATCGACCAAAACACCAGATTCACCTAAACACCACATCCACCAAACGACCAGATTCAGCACAACAAAACGATCTAAACGTAACACCAGTTGGTGAAATACTTGTTTCAGATTGTCCTCAGGTGGGCTTCTGTCTAACTAGTGGGTCTGTCTGCAGGTGATCATGTTATCTGTGGGAGTTACGACTGCAGGCTGAGCTGGTTCGACCTCGACCTCTCAACCAAACCGTACAAGATGTTACGGTACGTAGCTGTCAATCATCTGGTGAATGAATCGTTACAGCACAGATTTGGTGCAATAGGTTGATTTATTTACATTTGATTGCCTGGTCGCACCCCTGCTTGTTGCAACATGTTTGAAGCTGTTCACTTCCTGTCTGCAGACACCATAAGAAAGCAGTGAGGAGCGTGGCCTATCATCGGCTTTACCCGCTGTTTGCCTCGGCATCAGACGACGGATCTGTCATTGTCTGTCACGGGACTGTTTACAGGTAATACAGAGTAATACACACATTATTAGACAATAATACACACAATAATACACACTGACTTTGTCTACTCCCCCCCCCCAGTGACCTGCTACAGAACCCATTGATCGTCCCGGTGAAGGTTCTCCGAGGTCATGTGATCACACATGACCTCGGGGTCCTGGATGTGACCTTTCACCCCACTCAACCCTGGATCTTCTCCTCCGGAGCCGATGCCACTATTCGCCTCTTTACCTAGCAACGTGACCGACCAACCAACCATCGACCGAGCGGCCGGCCGGCTGACCAGCAACATCTTTGAGACTTCAATTTTAATAATAAAAATAAAAACTGTTCACTTTTTAGTTTCATGTTTTTGTGGTTTATTACATTACATAACATTACATGTCATTTAGCTGACGCTTTTATCCAAAGCGACTTACAATAAGTGCATTAAACCATGAGTCCAAACTCAGAACAACAAGAATCAAGCAAGTACAATTTCTTCAATAAAGTTAAACTACAAAGTGCTATCAGTAAGAGACATTTAAGTGCTGCTAAAGTGTAAAACTACAAAGTGCTATCAGTAAGAGACATTTAAGTGAAGTGTAAAACTACAAAGTGCTATCAGTAAGAGACATTTAAGTGCTACTAAAGTGCTAAACTACAAAGTGCTATCATTAAGAGACATTTAAGTGCTACTACGGCTCTACCTTCCCTATTCAAGGTATAGTCGAAAAAGATGTGTTTTTAGTTTGCGCCGGAAGGTGTAGAGACTTTCTGATGTCAATGGGGAGCTCGTTCCACCAATGAGGAGCCAGCACAGCAAACAGTCGTGACTTTGTTGAGTGTTTAGCTCGAAGTAGGGCCTGACAGGATGGAAGGATACGCACTGGACCAGACCTTTGTTCTTCCTGAAGGGGTTCTGACTGCGCCGCCGGCTCACCTGGTGGATGAACACCTGCAGGTGGCTGGAGTGATCGGGCATTACCGACGCCAGGTAATCTCCTTTGGCATGCCACGTCACCTGGTGGACAGCCTGAGCAGATTCAAACCAGTCAGATCAGGTATGGACAGCTCAGGTATAGATCCTGGATCTGTAATCAATCAGGTGGGCTTTCTCACTTTGGGGTGTTGTATTTTGAGGGTGATTCCTTGGCTAAGCTCCTCCCCTTCCGCATCACTCCACGTCACAGGGCCCACCTCCTCAGTAGACTCCGCCTCCCGCTGACCCGAGAGGAGTCGCTCTGTTGACAAGACAACCTGTCTGTCTGCCAAAGAGGGAGACAGGATCAACACCACCGAGTCCCTAAATCAGAGAGAGAGACGGAACAACTTTTTAGACCACTAAATATAAATTATATATAAATGTTCCAATCCCAGCATGACCCACTTACAAACGGGTGAAATGAAAATTATATTTAAAATAATAAAAAAATATACTAAAAGTACACAAGCAAAAATAAGTTCAAAGTGGAGGACTCTTCTTTCAATTCAATTCAGTTTATTTTGTATAGCCCAATATCTTCCCAAACTTATCAAAAGTGTGTAAAGTTGTTAAAATAAATTAATACTAAAATGAGCTTATCCTCAGAGCATTGAGATCTAACCACAATCTAACCACGTTGTTCATGTTAATGCGTTATTTTGAAAAATAAACAAAGGAATATCACTAAATTGCAACTTAAATTCTCAATTGTAACTACAAAAGCAAACAATCATTCAGAATAATAAATAGATCGTGATACAACCTTCTACTTCCTCTCCTCTCTCTGCCAGCAAGGTGAGATCTGCCTCCATTTATTTTGAAGGCATGAGTTCAACTTCCGGTGTTTTTCTTCCGGGTCGTCTGCCGAAATCTTACCGTGATGGTCTTCTCCAAAGCCGGAGTGAGCCTTGGAGACTGAGACCGGGTTCCACAGAGCTGCAGGTTCCACAGAGCTGCAGGTTCCACAGCGCTGAAGGTTCCACAGAGCTGAAGGTTCCACAGAGCTGCAGGTTCCACAGCGCTGCAGGTTCCACTGAGCTGCAGGTTCCACAGCGCTGCAGGTTCCACAGAGCTGCAGGTTCCACAGAGCTGCAGGTTCCACAGCCCTGAAGCCCAGCAAAGGAACATACGTTTAAACTTGACCGAAAAGTGACGTCACAACCGTTTTCAGTGCGACACCTTAACATGGAACCTGAGAACTGTGTTTATACGAGCTGTTACTGGTGAGTTGTACTATAACATATAAGGTATTACTGCAACATTATGTAGTACTATAACGTCTTATTTATTACTGCAACATTATGTAGTACTATAACGTCTTATTTATTACTGCAACATACCTTATGAAGTACTATAACAGTTCAACACATGTTCTACTAACTGGTTCTAGAAATGACCAGGTCAACACATGTTCTACTAACTGGTTCTAGAAATGACCAGGTCAACACATGTTCTACTAACTGGTTCTAGAAATGACCAGGTCAACACATGTTCTACTAACTGGTTCTAGAAATGACCAGGTCAACACATGTTCTACTAACTACATGTTCTACTAACTGGTTCTAGAAATGACCAGGTCAACACATGTTCTACTAACTGGTTCTAGAAATGACCAGTTCAACACATGTTCTACTAACTACATGTTCTACTAACTGGTTCTAGAAATGACCAGGTCAACACATGTTCTACTAACTGGTTCTAGAAATGACCAGTTCAACACATGTTCTACTAACTGGTTCTAGAAATGACCAGGTCAACACATGTTCTACTAACTACATGTCCTACTAACTGGTTCTAGAAATGACCAGTTCAACACATGTTCTACTAACTGGTTCTAGAAATGACCAGTTCAACACATGTTCTACTAACTACATGTTCTACTAACTGGTTCTAGAAATGACCAGGTCAACACATGTTCTACTAACTGGTTCTAGAAATGACCAGTTCAACACATGTTCTACTAACTACATGTTCTACTAACTGGTTCTAGAAATGACCAGGTCAACACATGTTCTACTAACTGGTTCTAGAAATGACCAGGTCAACACATGTTCTACTAACTACATGTTCTACTAACTGGTTCTAGAAATGACCAGGTCAACACATGTTCTACTAACTGGTTCTAGAAATGACCAGTTCAACACATGTTCTACTAACTGGTTCTAGAAATGACCAGGTCAACACATGTTCTACTAACTACATGTCCTACTAACTGGTTCTAGAAATGACCAGTTCAACACATGTTCTACTAACTGGTTCTAGAAATGACCAGTTCAACACATGTTCTACTAACTGGTTCTAGAAATGACCAGGTCAACACATGTTCTACTAACTGGTTCTAGAAATGACCAGGTCAACACATGTTCTACTAACTGGTTCTAGAAATGACCAGGTCAACACATGTTCTACCAACTTGTTTTGTTTTCTGTTCTTGTTCGGCAGTGAAGAAAATGTTTGGAAGCTCTGTGAGTTTGTCAGAACGGAGAAAACTCCCCCGCTGGATGAATTGTTTGCGGTTTTCATCTCAAATGAGAACCGAATGGTGAGACCACACAGGAGAACATGTCAGCACGTCTACTGTTCTAAAGCATTAGTCAGTTTCTCTGAATCATGTAGGCATTTTTCCTGAAGAACACCTGTCTGGTTCTAAAGCTGATGTTTGTTCTCCACCAGGTTCCTCTGTGGAAGCAGAAGTCTGGACGGGGAGATCATCCAGTCATCTGGGTGATCCATAATAACTGCAATGTCACATTTAATTCATAATACACAAAAGTGTCCCTAACTCCCGCCCTGCTGTGCTCTGTTGGGTAGTACGGGCTGGTACTCCTGTGCTGTGGTTGGCTAGTTCTACTGACAACTACTTTGTGATAGACTAATCCTGAGGAGACATTGAAATGTTGAGCCTACCGGACCCTCCACCATCATTGACTGTCTTCATCCTCCCTTCATTGACTGTCTTCATCCTCCCTTCATTGACTGTCTTCATACTCCCTTCATTGACTGTCTTCATGCTCCATTCATTGACTGTCTTCATCCTCCCTTCATTGACTGTCTTCATACTCCCTTCATTGACTGTCTTCATGCTCCATTCATTGACTGTCTTCATCCTCTCTTCATTAACTGTCTTCATCCTCTCTTCATTAACTGTCTTCATCCTCCCTTCATTAACTGTCTTCATGCTCCATTCATTGACTGTCTTCATGCTCCATTCATTGACTGTCTTCATCCTCCCTTCATTAACTGTCTTCATGCTCCATTCATTGACTGTCTTCATCCTCCCTTCATTGACTGTCTTCATCCTCTCTTCATTAACTGTCTTCATCCTCTCTTCATTAACTGTCTTTATGCTCCATTCATTGACTGTCTTCATCCTCCCTTCATTAACTGTCTTCATGCTCCATTCATTGACTGTCTTCATCCTCCCTTCATTGACTGTCTTCATCCTCCCTTCATTAACTGTCTTCATCCTCCCTTCATTAACTGTCTTCATCCTCCCTTCATTAACTGTCTTCATCCTCCCTTCATTGACTGTCTTCATCCTCCCTTCATTGACTGTCTTCATACTCCATTCATTGACTGTCTTCATCCTCCCTTCATTGACTGTCTTCATCCTCCATTCATTGACTGTCTTCATCCTCCATTCATTGACTGTCTTCATCCTCCCTTCATTGACTGTCTTCATCCTCCCTTCATTGACTGTCTTCATCCTCCCTTCATTAACTGTCTTCATCCTCCCTTCATTGACTGTCTTCATGCTCCATTCATTGACTGTCTTCATCCTCCATTCATTAACTGTCTTCATCCTCCCTTCATTAACTGTCTTCATCCTCCCTTCATTGACTGTCTTCATCCTCCCTTCATTGACTGTCTTCATCCTCCCTTCATTGACTGTCTTCATCCTCCCTTCATTGACTGTCTTCATCCTCCATTCATTGACTGTCTTCATCCTCCCTTCATTGACTGTCTTCATACTCCCTTCATTAACTGTCTTCATGCTCCCTTCATTGACTGTCTTCATCCTCTCTTCATTAACTGTCTTCATCCTCCCTTCATTAACTGTCTTCATCCTCCCTTCATTGACTGTCTTCATCCTCCCTTCATTGACTGTCTTCATACTCCCTTCATTAACTGTCTTCATCCTCCCTTCATTAACTGTCTTCATGCTCCATTCATTGACTGTCTTCATCCTCCCTTCATTAACTGTCTTCATACTCCCTTCATTAACTGTCTTCATCCTCCCTTCATTGACTGTCTTCATCCTCCCTTCATTGACTGTCTTCATACTCCCTTCATTAACTGTCTTCATGCTCCCTTCATTGACTGTCTTCATCCTCTCTTCATTAACTGTCTTCATCCTCCCTTCATTAACTGTCTTCATCCTCCCTTCATTGACTGTCTTCATCCTCCCTTCATTGACTGTCTTCATACTCCCTTCATTAACTGTCTTCATCCTCCCTTCATTAACTGTCTTCATCCTCTCTTCATTAACTGTCTTCATCCTCTCTTCATTAACTGTCTTCATGCTCCATTCATTAACTGTCTTCATGCTCCATTCATTGACTGTCTTCATCCTCCCTTCATTGACTGTCTTCATCCTCCCTTCATTGACTGTCTTCATACTCCCTTCATTAACTGTCTTCATGCTCCATTCATTGACTGTCTTCATCCTCCCTTCATTGACTGTCTTCATCCTCCCTTCATTGACTGTCTTCATCCTCTCTTCATTAACTGTCTTCATACTCCCTTCATTGACTGTCTTCATCCTCTCTTCATTAACTGTCTTCATACTCCCTTCATTGACTGTCTTCATCCTCCCTTCATTAACTGTCTTCATCCTCCCTTCATTGACTGTCTTCATCCTCCCTTCATTGACTGTCTTCATACTCCCTTCATTAACTGTCTTCATCCTCCCTTCATTAACTGTCTTCATGCTCCATTCATTGACTGTCTTCATCCTCCCTTCATTAACTGTCTTCATACTCCCTTCATTAACTGTCTTCATCCTCCCTTCATTGACTGTCTTCATCCTCCCTTCATTGACTGTCTTCATACTCCCTTCATTAACTGTCTTCATGCTCCCTTCATTGACTGTCTTCATCCTCTCTTCATTAACTGTCTTCATCCTCCCTTCATTAACTGTCTTCATCCTCCCTTCATTGACTGTCTTCATCCTCCCTTCATTGACTGTCTTCATACTCCCTTCATTAACTGTCTTCATCCTCTCTTCATTAACTGTCTTCATCCTCTCTTCATTAACTGTCTTCATCCTCTCTTCATTAACTGTCTTCATGCTCCATTCATTAACTGTCTTCATGCTCCATTCATTGACTGTCTTCATCCTCCCTTCATTGACTGTCTTCATCCTCCCTTCATTGACTGTCTTCATACTCCCTTCATTAACTGTCTTCATGCTCCATTCATTGACTGTCTTCATCCTCCCTTCATTGACTGTCTTCATCCTCCCTTCATTGACTGTCTTCATACTCCCTTCATTGACTGTCTTCATCCTCCCTTCATTGACTGTCTTCATCCTCCCTTCATTGACTGTCTTCATACTCCCTTCATTGACTGTCTTCATCCTCTCTTCATTAACTGTCTTCATACTCCCTTCATTGACTGTCTTCATCCTCCCTTCATTGACTATCTTCATACTCCCTTCATTGACTGTCTTCATCCTCTCTTCATTAACTGTCTTCATACTCCCTTCATTGACTGTCTTCATACTCCCTTCATTTACTGTCTTCATCCTCCCTTCATTAACTGTCTTCATGCTCCATTCATTGACTGTCTTCATCCTCCCTTCATTGACTGTCTTCATCCTCCCTTCATTGACTGTCTTCATCCTCCCTTCATTAACTGTCTTCATCCTCCCTTCATTGACTGTCTTCATCCTCTCTTCATTAACTGTCTTCATACTCCCTTCATTGACTGTCTTCATCCTCCCTTCATTGACTGTCTTCATGCTCCCTTCATTGACTGTCTTCATCCTCCCTTCATTGACTGTCTTCATCCTCCCTTCATTGACTGTCTTCATCCTCCCTTCATTGACTGTCTTCATCCTCCCTTCATTGACTGTCTTCATCCTCCATTCATTGACTGTCTTCATCCTCCCTTCATTGACTGTCTTCATACTCCCTTCATTAACTGTCTTCATGCTCCCTTCATTGACTGTCTTCATCCTCTCTTCATTAACTGTCTTCATCCTCCCTTCATTAACTGTCTTCATGCTCCATTCATTAACTGTCTTCATCCTCCCTTCATTGACTGTCTTCATCCTCCCTTCATTGACTGTCTTCATACTCCCTTCATTAACTGTCTTCATGCTCCCTTCATTGACTGTCTTCATCCTCCCTTCATTGACTGTCTTCATACTCCCTTCATTGACTGTCTTCATCCTCTCTTCATTAACTGTCTTCATACTCCCTTCATTGACTGTCTTCATCCTCCCTTCATTGACTATCTTCATACTCCCTTCATTGACTGTCTTCATACTCCCTTCATTGACTGTCTTCATCCTCTCTTCATTAACTGTCTTCATCCTCCCTTCATTAACTGTCTTCATGCTCCATTCATTGACTGTCTTCATCCTCCCTTCATTGACTGTCTTCATCCTCCCTTCATTGACTGTCTTCATCCTCCCTTCATTAACTGTCTTCATCCTCCCTTCATTGACTGTCTTCATCCTCTCTTCATTAACTGTCTTCATACTCCCTTCATTGACTGTCTTCATCCTCCCTTCATTGACTGTCTTCATGCTCCCTTCATTGACTGTCTTCATACTCCCTTCATTGACTGTCTTCATCCTCCCTTCATTAACTGTCTTCATGCTCCCTTCATTGACTGTCTTCATCCTCCCTTCATTGACTGTCTTCATACTCCCTTCATTGACTGTCTTCATCCTCCCTTCATTAACTGTCTTCATACTCCCTTCATTGACTGTCTTCATACTCCCTTCATTGACTGTCTTCATCCTCCCTTCATTTACTGTCTTCATCCTCCCTTCATTAACTGTCTTCATTCTCCCTTCATTAACTGTCTTCATCCTCCCTTCATTGACTGTCTTCATCCTCTCTTCATTGACTGTCTTCATACTCCCTTCATTGACTGTCTTCATCCTCTCTTCATTAACTGTCTTCATCCTCCCTTCATTGACTGTCTTCATCCTCCCTTCATTGACTGTCTTCATTCTCCCTTCATTGACTGTCTTCATACTCCCTTCATTGACTGTCTTCATCCTCCCTTCATTGACTGTCTTCATCCTCTCTTCATTAACTGTCTTCATACTCCCTTCATTGACTGTCTTCATACTCCCTTCATTGACTGTCTTCATACTCCCTTCATTGACTGTCTTCATCCTCCCTTCATTGACTGTCTTCATCCTCCCTTCATTAACTGTCTTCATGCTCCATTCATTGACTGTCTTCATCCTCCCTTCATTGACTGTCTTCATACTCCCTTCATTAACTGTCTTCATCCTCCCTTCATTGACTGTCTTCATACTCCCTTCATTGACTGTCTTCATCCTCCCTTCATTGACTGTCTTCATACTCCCTTCATTGACTGTCTTCATCCTCCCTTCATTGACTGTCTTCATCCTCCCTTCATTGACTGTCTTCATCCTCCCTTCATTGACTGTCTTCATACTCCCTTCATTGACTGTCTTCATCCTCTCTTCATTGACTGTCTTCATCCTCCCTTCATTGACTGTCTTCATACTCCCTTCATTAACTGTCTTCATACTCCCTTCATTGACTGTCTTCATCCTCTCTTCATTGACTGTCTTCATACTCCCTTCATTGACTGTCTTCATCCTCCCTTCATTGACTATCTTCATCCTCCCTTCATTGACTGTCTTCATCCTCCCTTCATTGACTATCTTCATCCTCCCTTCATTGACTGTCTTCATCCTCCCTTCATTGACTGTCTTCATACTCCCTTCATTGACTGTCTTCATCCTCTCTTCATTGACTGTCTTCATACTCCCTTCATTGACTGTCTTCATCCTCCCTTCATTGACTATCTTCATCCTCCCTTCATTGACTGTCTTCATCCTCCCTTCATTGACTGTCTTCATCCTCCCTTCATTGACTGTCTTCATCCTCCCTTCATTGACTAGTTTAACTTCAGACAACAAACCTACTTGCTTATCTTTAGACAACACGCCGAGTAGTTTAAGTTCAGACAAACGTTATTGTTTGAGTTTAGACAACAAAAGAAGAAAAGATCTTGTTCAGGTTTAAATGAACCCTTTTTGGCTTAATGTCCTGAATGCAACTTTCTCAATTAAGCAAAATGACCATATTATCAAAGTAGTTTTTGCCAATCACAGTATAGTCAGGCAGGACTAGCTGGAACACGCTAATGATAAGGAATATACTATAAGGAACACTAAGGCAAACGGTGATGTCATGGTGTGTTTCAGGACTACCACGTGGTGTTGTTGCAGATCAGACTTAATTCTCCTTCTCTGGTTTATGATCTGGACACTGAGCTGTCGTTTCCCTGCAGCCTGAATCTGTACGCTGCCCAGGCCCTCCGCTCGGACCGCAACATCAAACCTGCGTACCACAGGTAAGCCACCTGAACTCCACAGGTAACACAACTGAACTCCACAGGTAACAAACCTGAACTCCACAGGTAACAAACCTGAACTCCACAGGTAACACACCTGAACTCCACAGGTAACATGAACTCCACAGGTAACACAACTGAACTCCACTGGTAACACACCTGAACTCCACTGGTAACACACCTGAACTCCACAGGTAACATGAACTCCACAGGTAACACACCTGAACTCCACAGGTAACATGAACTCCACAGGTAACACAACTGAACTCCACTGGTAACACACCTGAACTCCACTGGTAACACACCTGAACTCCACAGGTAACACACCTGAACTCCACAGGTAACACACCTGAACTCCACAGGTAACACACCTGAACTCCACTGGTAACACACCTGAACTCCACAGGTAACACACCTGAACTCCACAGGTAACACAACTGAACTCCACAGGTAACACAACTGAACTCCACAGGTAACACAACTGAACTCCACAGGTAACACACCTGAATTTAACGGTAACACACCTGAACTCCACAGGTAACACACCTGAACTCCACAGGGAACACACCTGAACTCCACAGGGAACACACCTGAACTCCACAGGTAACACACTTGAAAACCAGAGGTAACACACCTGAATTCCACAGGTAACACACATGAACTCTACTAGTAACACACCTGAACTCCACAGGTAACAAACTTGAAAACCAGAGGTAACACACCTGAATTGAAAAAAAGGTAACACACCTGAACTCCACAGGTAGCATACCTGAAATCCACAGGTAACACACTTGAACTCCACATGTGACACAACTGAACCCCACAGATAACACACCTGAACTCCACAGGTAACACACTTGAAAACCAGAGGTAACACACCTGAACTCCACAGGTAACACACCTGAAAACCAGAGGTAACACACCTGAATTCTACAGGTAACACACCTGAATTCCACAGGTAACACAACTGAACCCCACAGATAACACACCTGAACTCCACAGGTAACACAACTGAACCCCACAGATAACACACCTGAACTCCACAGGTAACACACTTGAAAACCAGAGGTAACACACCTGAATTCTACAGGTAACACACCTGAATTCCACAGGTAACACAACTGAACCCCACAGATAACACACCTGAACTCCACAGGTAACACAACTGAATTCCACAGGTAACACAACTGAACTCCACAGATAACACACACCCTAACCCGTGCCGAAACCCCGTCTGGTGGAGAAGGAACCACAGGTTGAACGTCACCTCTCTGGTGGAGAAGGAACCGCAGGTTGAACGTCACTTCTCTGGTAGAGAAGGAACCGCAGGTGGAACGTCACCTCTCTGATGGAAAACGTCACTTCTCTGGTGGAGAAGTAACCGCAGGTTGAACGTCACTTCTCTGGTGGAGAAGGAACCGCAGGTTGAACGTCACTTCTCTGGTAGAGAAGGAACCGCAGGTGGAACGTCACCTCTCTGATGAAAAACGTCACTTCTCTGGTGGAGAAGGAACCGCAGGTTGAACGTCACCTCTCTGGTGGAGAAGGAACTGCAGGTTGAACGTCACTTCTCTGGTGGAAAACGTCACTTCTCTGGTGGAAAACGTCACTTCTCTGGTGGAGAAGGAACCGCAGGTGGAACGTCACCTCTCTGGTGGAAAACGTCACTTCTCTGGTGGAGAAGGAACCGCAGGTTGAACGTTACCTCTCTGGTGGAGAAGGAACCGCAGGTGGAACGTCACCTCTCTGGTGGAAAACGTCACCTCTCTGGTAGAGAAGGAACCGCAGGTTGAACGTCACTTCTCTGGTGGAAAACGTCACCTCTCTGGTAGAGAAGGAACCACAGGTTGAACGTCACCTCTCTGGTGGAAAACGTCACCTCTCTGGTGGAGAAGGAACCGCAGGTTGAACGTCACCTCTCTGGTGGAAAACGTCACCTCTCTGGTAGAGAAGGAACCACAGGTTGAACGTTACCTCTCTGGTGGAGAAGGAACCGCAGGTGGAACGTCACCTCTCTGGTGGAAAACGTCACTTCTCTGGTGGAGAAGGAACCGCAGGTTGAACGTTACCTCTCTGGTGGAGAAGGAACCGCAGGTGGAACGTCACCTCTCTGGTGGAAAACGTCACCTCTCTGGTAGAGAAGGAACCGCAGGTTGAACGTCACTTCTCTGGTGGAAAACGTCACCTCTCTGGTAGAGAAGGAACCACAGGTGGAACGTCACCTCTCTGGTGGAAAACGTCACTTCTCTGGTGGAGAAGGAACCGCAGGTTGAACGTCACCTCTCTGGTGGAGAAGGAACCGCAGGTGGAACGTCACTTCTCTGGTGGAAAACGTCACTTCTCTGGTGGAGAAGGAACCGCAGGTTGAACTTCACCTCTCTGGTGGAGAAGGAACCGCAGGTGGAACGTCACCTCTCTGGTGGAAAACGTCACCTCTCTGGTAGAGAAGGAACCGCAGGTTGAACGTCACTTCTCTGGCGGAAAACGTCACCTCTCTGGTAGAGAAGGAACCACAGGTGGAACGTCACCTCTCTGGTGGAAAACGTCACCTCTCTGGTGGAGAAGGAACCGCAGGTTGAACGTCACCTCTCTGGTGGAGAAGGAACCGCAGGTGGAACGTCACCTCTCTGGTGGAAAACGTCACTTCTCTGGTGGAGAAGGAACCGCAGGTTGAACGTCACCTCTCTGGTGGAAAACGTCACTTCTCTGGCGGAGAAGGAACCGCAGGTTGAACGTCACCTCTCTGGTGGAGAAGGAACCGCAGGTGGAACGTCACCTCTCTGGTGGAGAAGGAACCGCAGGTGGAACGTCACCTCTCTGGTGGAGAAGGAACCGCAGGTGGAACGTCACCTCTCTGGTGGAAAACGTCACTTCTCTGGCGGAGAAGGAACCGCAGGTTGAACGTCACCTCTCTGGTGGAGAAGGAACCGCAGGTGGAACGTCACCTCTCTGGTGGAAAACGTCACTTCTCTGGCGGAGAAGGAACCGCAGGTTGAACGTCACCTCTCTGGTGGAGAAGGAACCGCAGGTGGAACGTCACCTCTCTGGTGGAAAACGTCACTTCTCTGGTGGAGAAGGAACCGCAGGTTGAACGTCACCTCTCTGGTGGAGAAGGAACCGCAGGTGGAACGTCACCTCTCTGGTGGAAAACGTCACTTCTCTGGTGGAGAAGGAACCGCAGGTTGAACGTCACCTCTCTGTTGGAGAAGGAACCGCAGGTGGAACGTCACCTCTCTGGTGGAAAACGTCACTTCTCTGGTGGAGAAGGAACCGCAGGTTGAACGTCACCTCTCTGGTGGAGAAGGAACCGCAGGTTGAACGTCACCTCTCTGGTGGAAAACGTCACTTCTCTGGTGGAGAAGGAACCGCAGGTTGAACGTCACCTCTCTGGTGGAGAAGGAACCGCAGGTGGAACGTCACTTCTCTGGTGGAAAACGTCACTTCTCTGGTGGAGAAGGAACCGCAGGTGGAACGTCACCTCTCTGGTGGAAAACGTCACTTCTCTGGTGGAGAAGGAACCGCAGGTTGAACGTCACCTCTCTGGTGGAAAACGTCACTTCTCTGGCGGAGAAGGAACCGCCAGGTTGAACTTCACAACTCTCTGGTGGAGAAGGAACCGCAGGTGGAACGTCACCTCTCTGTTTTTGTTGGAAAACGTCCACTTCTCTGGCGGAGAAGGAACCGCAGGTTTGAACGTCACCTCTCTGGTGGAGAAGGAATCCGCAGGTGGAACGTCACTTCTCTGGAACGTCACCCTCTGGTGGCGAAGGAGCCGCAGGTGGAACCTCTATGGTGGAAACGTCACATTCTCTGGTGAGAGAAGGAACCGCAGGTTGAACGTCCACCTCTCTGGTGGAAAACGTCACTCTGGGAGAAGGACCGCAGGTTGAACGTCACCTCTCTGGTGAACGTTCACCTTCTCTGGCGTAGAGGAACCCGCAGGTTGAACGTCACCTTCTCTGGTGGAAAACGTTCACTTCTCTGGTGAGAAGACCGCAGGTTGACCGTCACCTCTCTGGTGGAGAAGGAAACCGCAGGTTGAACGGTCACCTCTCTGGTGGGAAAACGTCACTTCTCTGGTGGAGAAGGAACCGCAAGGTTGAACTTCACCTCTCTGGTGGAGAAGGAACCGCAGGTGGACACGTTCACCTTCTCTGGTGGAAAACGTCACCTCTCTGGTGGAGAAGGGACCGCAGGTGGAACGTCACCTCTCTGGTGGAAAACGTCACTTCTCTGGTGGAGAAGGAACCGCAGGTTGAACGTCACCTCTCTGGTGGAGAAGGAACCGCAGGTTGAACGTCACCTCTCTGGTGGAAAACGTCACTTCTCTGGTGGAGAAGGAACCGCAGGTTGAACGTCACCTCTCTGGTGGAGACCAGGTGAACGCACTTCTCTGGTGGAACGTCACCTCTCTGGTGGAGAAGGGACCGCAGGTGGAACGTCACCTCTCTGGTGGAAAACGTCACTTCTCTGGCGGAGAAGGAACCGCAGGTTGAACGTCACCTCTCTGGTGGAGAAGGAACCGCAGGTGGAACGTCACCTCTCTGGTGGAAAACGTCACTTCTCTGGCGGAGAAGGAACCGCAGGTTGAACGTCACCTCTCTGGTGGAGAAGGAACCGCAGGTGGAACGTCACTTCTCTGGTGGAAAACGTCACCTCTCTGGTGGAGAAGGGACCGCAGGTGGAACGTCACCTCTCTGGTGGAAAACGTCACTTCTCTGGTGGAGAAGGAACCGCAGGTTGAACGTCACCTCTCTGGTGGAAAACGTCACTTCTCTGGCGGAGAAGGAACCGCAGGTTGAACGTCACCTCTCTGGTGGAAAACGTCACTTCTCTGGCGGAGAAGGAACCGCAGGTTGAACGTCACCTCTCTGGTGGAAAACGTCACTTCTCTGGTGGAGAAGGAACCGCAGGTTGAACGTCACCTCTCTGGTGGAGAAGGAACCGCAGGTGGAACGTCACTTCTCTGGTGGAAAACGTCACTTCTCTGGTGGAGAAGGAACCGCAGGTTGAACTTCACCTCTCTGGTGGAGAAGGAACCGCAGGTGGAACGTCACCTCTCTGGTGGAAAACGTCACCTCTCTGGTAGAGAAGGAACCGCAGGTTGAACGTCACTTCTCTGGCGGAAAACGTCACCTCTCTGGTAGAGAAGGAACCACAGGTGGAACGTCACCTCTCTGGTGGAAAACGTCACCTCTCTGGTGGAGAAGGAACCGTAGGTTGAACGTCACCTCTCTGGTGGAGAAGGAACCGCAGGTGGAACGTCACCTCTCTGGTGGAAAACGTCACTTCTCTGGTGGAGAAGGAACCGCAGGTTGAACGTCACCTCTCTGGTGGAAAACGTCACTTCTCTGGCGGAGAAGGAACCGCAGGTTGAACGTCACCTCTCTGGTGGAGAAGGAACCGCAGGTTGAACGTCACCTCTCTGGTGGAGAAGGAACCGCAGGTGGAACGTCACCTCTCTGGTGGAGAAGGGACCGCAGGTGGAACGTCACCTCTCTGGTGGAAAACGTCACTTCTCTGGCGGAGAAGGAACCGCAGGTTGAACGTCACCTCTCTGGTGGAGAAGGAACCGCAGGTGGAACGTCACCTCTCTGGTGGAAAACGTCACTTCTCTGGCGGAGAAGGAACCGCAGGTTGAACGTCACCTCTCTGGTGGAGAAGGAACCGCAGGTGGAACGTCACCTTCTCTGGTGGAAAACGTCACCTTCTCTGGTGGAGAAGGGACCGCAGGTGGAACGTCACCTCTCTGGTGGAAAACGTCACTTCTCTGGTGGAGAAGGAACCGCAGGTTGAACGTCACCTCTCTGGTGGAAAACGTCACTTCTCTGGTGGAGAAGGAACCGCAGGTGGAACGTCACCTCTCTGGTGGAAAACGTCACTTCTCTGGCGGAGAAGGAACCGCAGGTTGAACGTCACCTCTCTGGTGGAAAACGTCACTTCTCTGGTGGAGAAGGAACCGCAGGTTGAACGTCACCTCTCTGGTGGAGAAGGAACCGCAGGTGGAACGTCACTTCTCTGGTGGAAAACGTCACTTCTCTGGTGGAGAAGGAACCGCAGGTTGAACTTCACCTCTCTGGTGGAGAAGGAACCGCAGGTGGAACGTCACCTCTCTGGTGGAAAACGTCACCTCTCTGGTAGAGAAGGAACCGCAGGTTGAACGTCACTTCTCTGGCGGAAAACGTCACCTCTCTGGTAGAGAAGGAACCACAGGTGGAACGTCACCTCTCTGGTGGAAAACGTCACTTCTCTGGTGGAGAAGGAACCGCAGGTTGAACGTCACCTCTCTGGTGGAGAAGGAACCGCAGGTGGAACGTCACCTCTCTGGTGGAAAACGTCACTTCTCTGGTGGAGAAGGAACCGCAGGTTGAACGTCACCTCTCTGGTGGAAAACGTCACTTCTCTGGCGGAGAAGGAACCGCAGGTTGAACGTCACCTCTCTGGTGGAGAAGGAACCGCAGGTGGAACGTCACCTCTCTGGTGGAGAAGGAACCGCAGGTGGAACGTCACCTCTCTGGTGGAGAAGGAACCGCAGGTGGAACGTCACCTCTCTGGTGGAAAACGTCACTTCTCTGGCGGAGAAGGAACCGCAGGTTGAACGTCACCTCTCTGGTGGAGAAGGAACCGCAGGTGGAACGTCACCTCTCTGGTGGAAAACGTCACTTCTCTGGCGGAGAAGGAACCGCAGGTTGAACGTCACCTCTCTGGTGGAGAAGGAACCGCAGGTGGAACGTCACCTCTCTGGTGGAAAACGTCACCTCTCTGGTGGAGAAGGAACCGCAGGTTGAACGTCACCTCTCTGGTGGAGAAGGAACCGCAGGTGGAACGTCACCTCTCTGGTGGAAAACGTCACTTCTCTGGTGGAGAAGGAACCGCAGGTTGAACGTCACCTCTCTGTTGGAGAAGGAACCGCAGGTGGAACGTCACCTCTCTGGTGGAAAACGTCACTTCTCTGGTGGAGAAGGAACCGCAGGTTGAACGTCACCTCTCTGGTGGAGAAGGAACCGCAGGTTGAACGTCACCTCTCTGGTGGAAAACGTCACTTCTCTGGTGGAGAAGGAACCGCAGGTTGAACGTCACCTCTCTGGTGGAGAAGGAACCGCAGGTGGAACGTCACTTCTCTGGTGGAAAACGTCACCTCTCTGGTGGAGAAGGAACCGCAGGTGGAACGTCACCTCTCTGGTGGAAAACGTCACTTCTCTGGTGGAGAAGGAACCGCAGGTTGAACGTCACCTCTCTGGTGGAAAACGTCACTTCTCTGGCGGAGAAGGAACCGCAGGTTGAACGTCACCTCTCTGGTGGAGAAGGAACCGCAGGTGGAACGTCACCTCTCTGGTGGAAAACGTCACTTCTCTGGCGGAGAAGGAACCGCAGGTTGAACGTCACCTCTCTGGTGGAGAAGGAACCGCAGGTGGAACGTCACCTCTCTGGTGGAGAAGGAACCGCAGGTTGAACGTCACCTCTCTGGTGGAGAAGGAACCGCAGGTTGAACGTCACCTCTCTGTTGGAGAAGGAACCGCAGGTGGAACGTCACCTCTCTGGTGGAAAACGTCACTTCTCTGGTGGAGAAGGAACCGCAGGTTGAACGTCACCTCTCTGGTGGAGAAGGAACCGCAGGTTGAACGTCACCTCTCTGGTGGAAAACGTCACTTCTCTGGTGGAGAAGGAACCGCAGGTTGAACGTCACCTCTCTGGTGGAGAAGGAACCGCAGGTGGAACGTCACTTCTCTGGTGGAAAACGTCACCTCTCTGGTGGAGAAGGGACCGCAGGTGGAACGTCACCTCTCTGGTGGAAAACGTCACTTCTCTGGTGGAGAAGGAACCGCAGGTTGAACGTCACCTCTCTGGTGGAGAAGGAACCGCAGGTTGAACGTCACCTCTCTGGTGGAAAACGTCACTTCTCTGGTGGAGAAGGAACCGCAGGTTGAACGTCACCTCTCTGGTGGAGAAGGAACCGCAGGTGGAACGTCACTTCTCTGGTGGAAAACGTCACCTCTCTGGTGGAGAAGGGACCGCAGGTGGAACGTCACCTCTCTGGTGGAAAACGTCACTTCTCTGGTGGAGAAGGAACCGCAGGTTGAACGTCACCTCTCTGGTGGAGAAGGAACCGCAGGTGGAACGTCACCTCTCTGGTGGAAAACGTCACTTCTCTGGCGGAGAAGGAACCGCAGGTTGAACGTCACCTCTCTGGTGGAGAAGGAACCGCAGGTGGAACGTCACTTCTCTGGTGGAAAACGTCACCTCTCTGGTGGAGAAGGGACCGCAGGTGGAACGTCACCTCTCTGGTGGAAAACGTCACTTCTCTGGTGGAGAAGGAACCGCAGGTTGAACGTCACCTCTCTGGTGGAAAACGTCACTTCTCTGGCGGAGAAGGAACCGCAGGTTGAACGTCACCTCTCTGGTGGAAAACGTCACTTCTCTGGCGGAGAAGGAACCGCAGGTTGAACGTCACCTCTCTGGTGGAAAACGTCACTTCTCTGGTGGAGAAGGAACCGCAGGTTGAACGTCACCTCTCTGGTGGAGAAGGTACCGCAGGTGGAACGTCACTTCTCTGGTGGAAAACGTCACTTCTCTGGTGGAGAAGGAACCGCAGGTTGAACTTCACCTCTCTGGTGGAGAAGGAACCGCAGGTGGAACGTCACCTCTCTGGTGGAAAACGTCACCTCTCTGGTAGAGAAGGAACCGCAGGTTGAACGTCACTTCTCTGGCGGAAAACGTCACCTCTCTGGTAGAGAAGGAACCACAGGTGGAACGTCACCTCTCTGGTGGAAAACGTCACCTCTCTGGTGGAGAAGGAACCGCAGGTTGAACGTCACCTCTCTGGTGGAGAAGGAACCGCAGGTGGAACGTCACCTCTCTGGTGGAAAACGTCACCTCTCTGGTGGAGAAGGAACCGCAGGTTGAACGTCACCTCTCTGGTGGAAAACGTCACTTCTCTGGCGGAGAAGGAACCGCAGGTTGAACGTCACCTCTCTGGTGGAGAAGGAACCGCAGGTGGAACGTCACCTCTCTGGTGGAGAAGGAACCGCAGGTGGAACGTCACCTCTCTGGTGGAGAAGGAACCGCAGGTGGAACGTCACCTCTCTGGTGGAAAACGTCACTTCTCTGGCGGAGAAGGAACCGCAGGTTGAACGTCACCTCTCTGGTGGAGAAGGAACCGCAGGTGGAACGTCACCTCTCTGGTGGAAAACGTCACTTCTCTGGCGGAGAAGGAACCGCAGGTTGAACGTCACCTCTCTGGTGGAGAAGGAACCGCAGGTGGAACGTCACCTCTCTGGTGGAAAACGTCACTTCTCTGGTGGAGAAGGAACCGCAGGTTGAACGTCACCTCTCTGGTGGAGAAGGAACCGCAGGTGGAACGTCACCTCTCTGGTGGAAAACGTCACTTCTCTGGTGGAGAAGGAACCGCAGGTTGAACGTCACCTCTCTGTTGGAGAAGGAACCGCAGGTGGAACGTCACCTCTCTGGTGGAAAACGTCACTTCTCTGGTGGAGAAGGAACCGCAGGTTGAACGTCACCTCTCTGGTGGAGAAGGAACCGCAGGTTGAACGTCACCTCTCTGGTGGAAAACGTCACTTCTCTGGTGGAGAAGGAACCGCAGGTTGAACGTCACCTCTCTGGTGGAGAAGGAACCGCAGGTGGAACGTCACTTCTCTGGTGGAAAACGTCACCTCTCTGGTGGAGAAGGAACCGCAGGTGGAACGTCACCTCTCTGGTGGAAAACGTCACTTCTCTGGTGGAGAAGGAACCGCAGGTTGAACGTCACCTCTCTGGTGGAAAACGTCACTTCTCTGGCGGAGAAGGAACCGCAGGTTGAACGTCACCTCTCTGGTGGAGAAGGAACCGCAGGTGGAACGTCACCTCTCTGGTGGAAAACGTCACTTCTCTGGCGGAGAAGGAACCGCAGGTTGAACGTCACCTCTCTGGTGGAGAAGGAACCGCAGGTGGAACGTCACCTCTCTGGTGGAGAAGGAACCGCAGGTTGAACGTCACCTCTCTGGTGGAGAAGGAACCGCAGGTTGAACGTCACCTCTCTGTTGGAGAAGGAACCGCAGGTGGAACGTCACCTCTCTGGTGGAAAACGTCACTTCTCTGGTGGAGAAGGAACCGCAGGTTGAACGTCACCTCTCTGGTGGAGAAGGAACCGCAGGTTGAACGTCACCTCTCTGGTGGAAAACGTCACTTCTCTGGTGGAGAAGGAACCGCAGGTTGAACGTCACCTCTCTGGTGGAGAAGGAACCGCAGGTGGAACGTCACTTCTCTGGTGGAAAACGTCACCTCTCTGGTGGAGAAGGGACCGCAGGTGGAACGTCACCTCTCTGGTGGAAAACGTCACTTCTCTGGTGGAGAAGGAACCGCAGGTTGAACGTCACCTCTCTGGTGGAGAAGGAACCGCAGGTTGAACGTCACCTCTCTGGTGGAAAACGTCACTTCTCTGGTGGAGAAGGAACCGCAGGTTGAACGTCACCTCTCTGGTGGAGAAGGAACCGCAGGTGGAACGTCACTTCTCTGGTGGAAAACGTCACCTCTCTGGTGGAGAAGGGACCGCAGGTGGAACGTCACCTCTCTGGTGGAAAACGTCACTTCTCTGGCGGAGAAGGAACCGCAGGTTGAACGTCACCTCTCTGGTGGAGAAGGAACCGCAGGTGGAACGTCACCTCTCTGGTGGAAAACGTCACTTCTCTGGCGGAGAAGGAACCGCAGGTTGAACGTCACCTCTCTGGTGGAGAAGGAACCGCAGGTGGAACGTCACTTCTCTGGTGGAAAACGTCACCTCTCTGGTGGAGAAGGGACCGCAGGTGGAACGTCACCTCTCTGGTGGAAAACGTCACTTCTCTGGTGGAGAAGGAACCGCAGGTTGAACGTCACCTCTCTGGTGGAAAACGTCACTTCTCTGGCGGAGAAGGAACCGCAGGTTGAACGTCACCTCTCTGGTGGAAAACGTCACTTCTCTGGCGGAGAAGGAACCGCAGGTTGAACGTCACCTCTCTGGTGGAGAAGGAACCGCAGGTGGAACGTCACCTCTCTGGTGGAAAACGTCACTTCTCTGGCGGAGAAGGAACCGCAGGTTGAACGTCACCTCTCTGGTGGAGAAGGAACCGCAGGTGGAACGTCACCTCTCTGGTGGAGAAGGAACCGCAGGTTGAACGTCACCTCTCTGGTGGAGAAGGAACCGCAGGTGGAACGTCACCTCTCTGGTGGAGAAGGAACCGCAGCTAACCCTCACCCTGAGGTGCAGCGGTATAAACTAGATTTAATTGGACTCCGCTCAGACGTCACAGCAGAGTCTACCTTTGTCTCTTTTCCAACAGGAAATTGCGTGTTGTCCCTGCTGACAGCTTCCTGTTGAACTTTGCGTCGGATCGATCGCACATGAAGAACTCTGATGGGTCTTGGAGGATGCCCCCCCCACCCTATCTTCCCATACGAACCACAGGTCACATGACACATCACCTTAGCACGTGTGTAATAATGTTAACTGTGTGGTGACATCACAATGACATCACTGTGATGCATTTCCTCCTCAGAGTGTCAGATGAACCTAGAAGACTTCATAAGTATGAATCCTGCTGTCGGATGGGGGCGGGTCTTCAGTCTGGAACACTTCCTACAGCAACACATGGGGGACTCTTCATCATCTTCATCAGCAGCAGCTTCATCATCATCATCATCGTAGATGCTGTGGAGGAGCAGCCGCTTCTTGCTGGCTGACTATATTACTATTATTTAATTTTTTCATCTACTGTATTTCTCAGATGTCTTGACTTTAATTATAGTTGTTATTGTATTTTTCTTCTCGTTGTTATTATTATACACTAAATATAAATATTATGATTATATACGCTGATGTCAGGCCACGTGGTTGGATCCTGCTGCTGTCAAACATAAATCAGGGTCAAAGGTTAAACACATTTAAACACTTCATGGTTTTATTAGTCATTCTCTCTTTTCTATTAAATGTGTTATTATGCAGTTCCTGGTGTTTTTTTAAAGTTCAGCAGGGCCATTGCAGGTGGCATCGCGAAAGAGGCCAGACCAATGAGTCCAGGCCTTTGAGGCAGGGGCAAGGAGTCAGGACCTAGGACCAGCTTCAGACACTGCCAGGTCCAATGGACCCTATGAGGCAAGAAGGGAACAACCCTTTTGGGATATGGTCTGGGTGAGGTTCCCTTTTGGTATAGGGTCTGGGTTAGGGGGTTAGGTACCCTTTTGGTATAGGGTCTGGGTTAGGGGGTTAGGTACCCTTTAGGGATAGGGTCTGGGTTGGTGGTCAGGGATCCTTAAGGGATAGGGACTAAGTTTGGGGGTTGGGCTCATTTAGGGAAAGGGTCAGGGTTTGCGTTAGCTGTTATTATTAGTAATTATTCTTTATGTTTTCATCACTATTCTCATATCGAATCATTTCCAGCATATTTGTTGACTGTTATAACTGTACTATGTTCTATTGATGAGGGATCCGGAGGTTTCTTTTTTCTCCTTTAAAGGGTTTTTGGGCAGTTTCCCTTTCTGATCGAGGGACTGAAGATTTAGATTTGTATTCTTACACCCTTCTCTGCACCCACCCATAACTCTATAGAGACTGCATACATACATTATATATATATATATATATATACACATACACATACATTATATATATATATATACATACACAGACATATATACATATATACACATACACATATATACTGTATGTATACCCTAATGAGGATAAGCGGTATTGAAAATGGATGGATGGGATGTATATATGTGTATGTGTATATATATATATATATATATATACATACATACACAGACATATATACATATATATATATATATATATATATATACACATACACATATATACTGTATATGTATATATGTGTATGTGTGTGTATATATATATATATATATATATATATATATATATATATATATATATATGTATGTGTATATATATATTTATGCAGTTACCCACCCTTAACCTTAACTCTATAGAGACTGTGTCTGTCCCACGGCCACTTAAATGAATTAAATCAAAAGTAAGTCATGCAAAATAACCCTTATACAGGTTAACAACACGAGTGCAACAGCGCAACAAAACAGGATGATTAAATGTGGACTCCTAAATATTAGATCTTTGTCATCTTGTCAAGAAAGCTCACCAGCGCCTCTTCTTTCTGAGGACACTGAAGAAGAATCACCTGTCTTCAGCCATCCTGGTGAATTTCTACCGCTGCGTGATCGAGAGCATCCTCACCAACTGCGTCACAGTCTGGTACGGCAGCTGCTCTGTCACGGAGCGCAAGAGGCTGCAACGGGTGAAGATCGCCCAGCACATCACAGGTACTCCACTCCCAAGCATTGAGGAGGTCCAGAAGAAACGCCGCCTGCGTCGAGCCCGCAGCATCCTGAAGGACTCTTCTCACCCGGCTCACAGACTGTTCTCCCTCCGGCCCTCAGGCAGGCGCTTCAGGAGCTTGTGGTCAAGGACCAGCCGTCTGAGGAACAGCTTTTTCCCCAGAGCTGTTACCTTTCTGAACTCTACCCCCCTCTGACCCCCATTACATCACTCTACCTGCACTGTAGTCACTTTGGACTCTGAACTCTACCCCCCTCTGACCCCCATTACATCACTCTACCTGCACTGTAGTCACTTTGGACTCTGAACTCTACCCCCCTCTGACCCCCATTACATCACTCTACCTGCACTGTAGTCACTTTGGACTCTGAACTCTACCCCCCTCTGACCCCCATTACATCACTCTACCTGCACTGTAGTCACTTTGGACTCTGAACTCTACCCCCCTCTGACCCCCATTACATTACATCACTCTACCTGCACTGTAGTCACTTTGGACTCTGAACTCTACCCCCCTCTGACCCCCATTACACCACTCTATCTGCACTGTAGTCACTTTGATACTTTCATACAATCTGTTTGCACTCAAGTAAATATGCACTGGATGTTTGCACATAGTTTCCATTTATAGTAGTCTCCGTTTATATTCTGCACTATTTAATGTTATTTCATCTGTATTTTATTTTTTTAATCTGTATTTATTGTTATACATTACATTACATGTCATTTAGCTGACGCTTTTATCCAAAGCGACTTACAATAAGTGCATTAAACCATGAGTCCAAACTCAGAACAACAAGAATCAAGCAAGTACAATTTCTTCAATAACGTTAAACTACAGAGTACTATCAGTAAGAGACATTTAAGTGCTACTAAAGTGCTACTACGGCTCTACCTTCCCTATTCAAGGTATAGTCACTAAGATGTGTTTTTAGTCTGTAGAGACTTCCTGTCCTGATGTCAATGTGGAGCTCGTTCCACCAATGAGGAGCCAGCACAGCAAACAGTCTGACTTTGTTGAGTGTTTAGCTCGAAGTGAAGGAGCTACAAGCTGATTGGAAGAAGCCGAGTGAAGCGAACGAGCTTGGGTGTGAGGTTAGACCATGTCCTGGGTGTGAGGTTAGACCATGTCCTGGATGTGAGGTTAGACCATGTCCTGGGTGTGAGGTTAGACCATGTCCTGGGTGTGAGGTTAGACCATGTCCTGGGTGTGAGGTTAGACCATGTCCTGGATGTGAGGTTTGACCATGTCCTGGGTGTGAGGTTGGACCATGTCCTGGGTGTGAGGTTGGACCATGTCCTGGGTGTGAGGTTAGACCATGTCCTGGATGTGAGGTTTGACCATGTCCTGGTGTGTGAGGTTAGACCATGTCCTGGGTGTGAGGTTGGACCATGTCCTGGATGTGAGGTTTGACCATGTCCTGGGTGTGAGGTTTGACCATGTCCTGGGTGTGAGGTTGGACCATGTCCTGGGTGTGAGGTTGGACCATGTCCTGGGTGTGAGGTTTGACCATGTCCTGGGTGTGAGGTTGGACCATGTCCTGGGTGTGAGGTTGGACCATGTCCTGGGTGTGAGGTTGGACCATGTCCTGGGTGTGAGGTTAGACCATGTCCTGGATGTGAGGTTTGACCATGTCCTGGTGTGTGAGGTTAGACCATGTCCTGGGTGTGAGGTTGGACCATGTCCTGGGTGTGAGGTTAGACCATGTCCTGGGTGTGAGGTTGGACCATGTCCTGGGTGTGAGGTTGGACCATGTCCTGGGTGTGAGGTTAGACCATGTCCTGGGTGTAAGGTTAGACCATGTCCTGGATGTGAGGTTTGACCATGTCCTGGGTGTGAGGTTGGACCATGTCCTGGGTGTGAGGTTAGACCATGTCCTGGGTGTGAGGTTGGACCATGTCCTGGGTGTGAGGTTAGACCATGTCCTGGGTGTGAGGTTGGACCATGTCCTGGGTGTGAGGTTGGACCATGTCCTGGGTGTGAGGTTAGACCATGTCCTGGGTGTGAGGTTGGACCATGTCCTGGGTGTGAGGTTAGACCACGTCCTGGGTGTGAGGTTAGACCATGTCCTGGGTGTGAGGTTAGACCACGTCCTGGGTGTGAGGTTAGACCACGTCCTGGGTGTGAGGTTAGACCATGTCCTGGGTGTGAGGTTGGACCATGTCCTGGGTGTGAGGTTAGACCATGTCCTGGATGTGAGGTTAGACCATGTCCTGGGTGTGAGGTTGGACCATGTCCTGGGTGTGAGGTTAGACCACGTCCTGGGTGTGAGGTTAGACCATGTCCTGGATGTAGACCGGACCCAAGCTGCTCTGCACTGGCTCCCTGTAAAATCAAGAATCACATTTAAAATTCTTCTCCTCACCTACAAAGCCTTGATTGGTGATGCACCATCATATCTTAAGGAGCTTGTAGTACCATATTGCCCCACTAGAGAGCTGCTCACTAAATGTGGGGCTACTTGTGGTTCCTAGAGTCCTAAAAAGTAGGATGGGAGCCAGAGCCTTCAGTTATCAAGCTCCTCTTTTATGGAACCAGCTTCCACTTTCAGTCCTGGACGCAGACACAGTCACCTCATTCAAGAATAGACTTAAGACTTTCCTCTTTAATAGAGCTTATAGTTAGGGCTGAATCAGGTTTGCCCTGGTCCAGCCCCTTGATATGCTGCTATAGGCTTATAGGCTGCTGGGGGATTTTTAGGATACACTGAGCACCTATCTCCTCTTCTCTCTCTCCTTATGGATGAATTTACATCTCTCCATTGCACCTTATTAACTCTGCTTCCTCCCCGGAGTCGTTGTGACTTCACGTCTCATAGGGTCCATTGGACCTGGAGGTGTCTGATGCTGGTGAACTGGCCTCCCATTGGCCCTGCTGATGCCCCGCCCCCCTCCTCTCTACCTACTTCTGTTTCATGGATTGGAGTTCCATTCATACATTGTCATATTCATGTAATGTGTTTATGTAACTCTGTAAATCTGTTCATCTGGTCACATGACATCTATTCATCTGTCCATCCGGGGAGAGGGATCCTCCTCTGTTGCTCTCCTGAAGGTTTCTTCCCTTTTTTCCCTGTCAAAGGTTATTTTTGGGGAGTTTTTCCTGATCTGATGTGAGGTCAAAGGTCAGGGATGTCGTATGTGTACAGATTGTAAAGCCCTCTGAGGCAAATTTGTGATATTGGGCTATACAAAATAAACTGAATTGAAATTGAATTGAAAATATTCAGAATTTATATCTGAATTTTCCTTAAAACTGATACTCCTACTATTGTAGGAGATTTTAATATTCATGTGGATATTGATAATGATTGCCTTAGTGCTGCATTTATCTCATTGTTGGACTCGATTGACTTCTGTCAGAGAGTACAGAAACCCACTCACTGCTTTGGCCACACCCTCCACCTTGTTCTTACATATGGCATTGACATTGAGCATTTGGAGGTCTTCCCACAGAACCCTCTTCTGTCAGACCATTACCTCAGAACTTTTGAGTTCATACTCCCGGAGTGTACACCGTTAGTCAAAAGTTTCTACACCAGATGTCTAACTGACAGTGCTGTAGCTACATTTAAAGAAGAGATTCCTTCTGCATTTGATTCAATACCACGTCTCAATGTGACGGAGGACTCCTGTGATAACTTTAGTCCGTCCTCATTATAGCAGGACTCCTGGCGGTTTCTGTAGATGGCATTGCCCTGACATCCAACACCACTGTAAAGAATCTCGGCATTACCTTATTTATTGGCTTTTTTTTCAATTTCATTGAAAGATGGAGGAGGTTTTAAATATTATATTACTATTATTATTATTATTACTATTATATTAATATATTAATATTATAATTATGATCAGATTATAAAACCCTCTAAGGGACATTAGTGATTTTGGGCCGAATGAATATATTAAACGGTATCGTGACGTCATGAAAGTATTCCACATCCGGGGATTACACTGTAAACGTAGAGGCCAGATGGCTTCATGACTTCACGCGCAGGCGCACTCTCTCTGGTCACCGCTGCGGACTGTTGTTGTTCTCGGAGCTAACAGCTAGCTGCTAACTGAAGATGTCATCAGACGCTCGCACTGCTAACTTCTCCATGTTGCGTTCAGTAGCTCGGATTAGCTCAGATTGACGCGGGTTAGCCCATATTGACCCGGGTTAGCTGTCCTTGTGGAGGAGGACAGGCCAGCTAGCCGCTTAGCTCGTTAGCTGTTAGCTAGTGGTGGATTCCCTGATAGAAACAACCGTATATTATATAAGGTAGTATATTATATGATTATGGTCTGTTCAGGCTTTATGACGTCATGTCTCAGACCTCAGAGCTCGTGAATAAATGTTCCTCTTGAGCTAACGAGTCACAGCTGGCGGTTAGCCTTTGTTTGGAGCCGGGCACTGACGTCAGAGCTCTGTGAGGGTTACAGACTGGGTTAGTTTGGGCCAGGGTAGACAGACAGAATCAGGATAGATAGATAGACAGACAGACAGACAGACAGGGTTAGAGTAGACAGACAGAATCAGGATAGATAGATAGATAGACAGACAGACAGACAGGGTTAGAGTAGACAGACAGAATCAGGATAGATAGACAGACAGGGTCAGGGTAGACAGACAGAATCAGGATAGATAGATAGACAGACAGACAGACAGACAGACAGGGTTAGAGTAGACAGACAGGGTTAGAGTAGACAGACAGAATCAGGATAGATAGATAGATAGACAGACAGACAGACAGGGTTAGAGTAGACAGACAGGGTTAGAGTAGACAGACAGAATCAGGATAGATAGATAGACAGACAGACAGGGTTAGGGTAGACAGACAGACAGGGTCAGGGTAGACAGACAGGGTTAGAGTAGACAGACAGGGTCAGGGTAGACAGACAGGTTGTGTTTTCTGACATGAAGTCAGTGACCCTCCTCATCTAAAGGGTTATTATGGCCCTCAGAACAGGCTGCAGGCGCATCCCGCCAGTGGTCTACCTGCTTGTACTGTCAGGTGAGTTCACTAACTTTTATGATATAATCAATAACTATCAGGGGTTTCAACCATATCACATCAACCATCCAACATGTCTTGGTGTTCTGTACATTGGCTAATTAGCTTCAGCTGAGGAAACAGAATTAATTTTAATTGATTGATTGATCGGCTGGTCATATTCTTGGCTAAAGGTTTAAGACCAAGCTAACGTCTTCAACGGTGCATAAAGAGATTCAGTTCATAAGAAAAATATTTGAGTGCTTGAAGACTTCACGTCTCATAGGGTCCATTGGACCTGGAGGTGTCTGATGCTGGTGAGCCGGCCTCCCATTGGCCCTGCTGATGCCCCGCCCCCTCCTCTCTACCTCCTTCTGTTTCATGGATTGGAGTTCCATTCATACATTGTCATATTCATGTAATGTGTTTATGTAACTCTGTAACTCTGTTCATCTGGTCACATGACATCTATTCATCTGTCCATCCGGGGAGAGGGATCCTCCTCTGTTGCTCTCCTGAAGGTTTCTTCCCTTTTTTCCCTGTGAAAGGTTATTTTTGGGGAGTTTTTCCTGATTCGATGTGAGGTCAAAGGTCAGGGATGTCGTATGTGTACAGATTGTAAAGCCCTCTGAGGCAAATTTGTAATTTGTGATATTGGGCTATACAAAATAAACTGAATTGAATTGAAATTGAAATCCTTTAAAGGATAAATCGGCGGTCAAAATAGTTTCAAGTAGATTCATTTGTGGTTGCAACTTTAAACCAGTGGACAGGTTGTTGAGGATATAATTTGTATTTAAGCTCTTCGTCGTGTTAGATTAGTTCAGCCCTGACGTGGAAAGATATCAGGGTTTGTGTGTTTAAAGCTCACAGGAAACTATTACTATTTATTTAACATAGTTCTGATGTTACATTTCAATCAAATGATTTGACTGAACTTTCTCTGTCCATTCTGTTTGTGTCTTTCCCAGGATGCATTTCTGCATCTCAGAGAAATGACAATGTCTATGTGTCAGGGATTTCTAACGGTAAGTTGGTAGCAGCCACAATGATATCCCACCAGCTGAGCTTCATCTGCAATGTTATTCTACCTGTATGGCTGTCTAACTGTCTGTCTGTCCAGCCTGTGGTGATGTGGCAGAGCTCCTGCGGGCGTCCAACGGCGTCATCACCAGCCCCGGTTGGCCCTTTCAGTATCCGGCCAGACTGAACTGCAGCTGGAATATCAGAGCACGACCCGGAGACACCATCACCATCAGGTAAGGGCTGCTTTCATGTTTACTGCATCATAAATTACTTTTAAATGTGGCACAAGAAGTTGTTCTTAAGACTTTTATGGTCCTAACGGGGTTCAGGACTAGTCATCAGAGATGTAACAGGGTTCAGGACTAGTCATCAGAGATATAACAGGGTTCAGGACTAGTCATCAGAGAGGTAACGTGGTTCAGGACTAGTCATCAGAGAGGTAACGGGGTTCAGGACTAGTCATCAGAGAGGTAAGAGGGTTCAGGACTAGTCATCAGAGATATAACAGGGTTCAGGACTAGTCATCAGAGAGGTAACAGGGTTCAGGACTAGTCATCAGAGAGGTAACGGGGTTCAGGACTAGTCATCAGAGAGGTAAGAGGGTTCAGGACTAGTCATCAGAGATATAACAGGGTTCAGGACTAGTCATCAGAGATATAACAGGGTTCAGGACTAGTCATCAGAGATGTAACAGGGTTCAGGACTAGTCATCAGAGATATAACAGGGTTCAGGACTAGTCATCAGAGATATAACAGGGTTCAGGACTAGTCATCAGAGATATAACAGGGTTCAGGACTAGTCATCAGAGAGGTAAGAGGGTTCAGGACTAGTCATCAGAGATATAACAGGGTTCAGGACTAGTCATCAGAGAGGTAACAGGGTTCAGGACTAGTCATCAGAGATATAACAGGGTTCAGGACTAGTCATCAGAGATATAACAGGGTTCAGGACTAGTCATCAGAGAGGTAACAGGGTTCAGGACTAGTCATCAGAGATATAACAGGGTTCAGGACTAGTCATCAGAGATGTAACAGGGTTCAGGACTAGTCATCAGAGATATAACAGGGTTCAGGACTAGTCATCAGAGAGGTAACAGGGTTCAGGACTAGTCATCAGAGATATAACAGGGTTCAGGACTAGTCATCAGAGAGGTAACAGGGTTCAGGACTAGTCATCAGAGATATAACAGGTTTCAGGACTAGTCATCAGAGATGTAACAGGGTTCAGGACTAGTCATCAGAGATATAACAGGGTTCAGGACTAGTCATCAGAGAGGTAACGTGGTTCAGGACCAGTCATCAGAGAGGTAACAGGGTTCAGAACCAGTCATCAGAGAGGTAACGTGGTTCAGGACTAGTCATCAGAGAGGTAACGTGGTTCAGGACTAGTCATCAGAGAGGTAACGTGGTTCAGGACCAGTCATCAGAGATATAACAGGGTTCAGGACTAGTCATCAGAGAGGTAACGTGGTTCAGGACTAGTCATCAGAGAGGTAAGAGGGTTCAGGACCAGTCATCAGAGAGGTAACAGGGTTAAGGACTAGTCATCAGAGAGGTAACAGGGTTCAGAACCAGTCATCAGAGAAGTAACGTGGTTCAGGACTAGTCATCAGAGATATAACAGGGTTCAGGACTAGTCATCAGAGATATAACAGGGTTCAGGACTAGTCATCAGAGATATAACAGGTTTAAGGACCAGTCATCAGAGAGGTAAGAGGGTTCAGGACCAGTCATCAGAGAGGTAAGAGGGTTCAGGACTAGTCATCAGAGATATAACAGGTTTAAGGACCAGTCATCAGAGAGGTAAGAGGGTTCAGGACTAGTCATCAGAGATATAACAGGTTTAAGGACCAGTCATCAGAGAGGTAACAGGGTTAAGGACTAGTCATCAGAGAGGTAACAGGGTTAAGGACTAGTCATCAGAGAGGTAACAGGGTTAAGGACTAGTCATCAGAGAGGTAACAGGGTTCAGGACTAGTCATCGGAGATGTAACGGGGTTCAGGACTAGTCATCGGAGATGTAACGGGGTTCAGGACTAGTCATCAGAGAGGTAACAGGGTTAAGGACCAGTCATCAGAGAGGTAACAGGTTTAAGGACCAGTCATCAGAGAGGTAACAGGGTTAAGGACTAGTCATCAGAGAGGTAACAGAGTTAAGGACCAGTCATCAGTGAGGTAACAGGTTTAAGGACCAGTCATCAGAGAGGTAACAGGTTTAAGGACCAGTCATCAGAGAGGTAACAGGGTTAAGGACTAGTCATCAGAGAGGTAACAGAGTTAAGGACCAGTCATCAGTGAGGTAACAGGTTTAAGGACCAGTCATCAGAGAGGTAACAGGTTTAAGGACCAGTCATCAGAGAGGTAACAGGGTTCAGGACCAGTTATCAGAGATGTAACGTTTAATCAATACTCTCTCGTCTCTGCTCTTAGTTTCCAGGACTTTGACCTTCAGGGTTCCCATCGTTGCTCCTCGGACTGGATGTCCATCAGCAGCTACAGGAGCCTGGATGGGCTCCGGGTTTGTGGTTCCTCCTTGCCTCCACCTTATATCTCCTCCCAGGACCACGTCTGGATCCACTTCCACTCTGACGAAAGTCTGACGGGAAAAGGCTTTAGGCTCTCCTACATCACTGGTGAGGACTTGTAGAGCGTTGAATTGTGCGGGTATTAATCTGGTTCACAGATCTCTGGGTGTAGTGGGGTTTGAACACACGTCCCTGTCTGGACTTTGATCAGCAGAACCTCTTGGCCAATCCATGAGGAGGTCCAAGGTTCTGAAGCAGAATATATTAGAAATATTTAAAGAGTCCTGATCAGTTTTGCCACATTACCAGATGTCCTTTAAGTAATCAATCAATAATATCCTGTTGTAGGTAAAGCAGAGGTCTCCAGCTGTGACGTGGACCAGTTCCACTGCTCTAATGGGAAGTGCGTCCCAGATTGGTGGCGCTGTAACTCCATGGACGAGTGTGGAGACAATTCTGATGAGGATCTGTGCGTTGAGTCTCCGTTCTCCTTCCAGCCCTGCAGTCTGAACCAGTTCCCCTGTCTGTCCCGCTACACCCGGATCTACACCTGTCTGCCCCACAGCCTGAGGTGTGACGGCAGCATCGACTGCCAGGTAACAAACCAGTTCTCCCAGTCCAACACCAGCCATGACCGTGTGACAGCATTATCAACGATCTAATATTATATATTGGTGAATCCGCTGAGGCTCCACACTTTCCAATCCGATGCATGGAAAGTTCCTCAGGGGTCCTCAGCCTCGAGGGTCCTCAGCCAGAGGTTCCCAGGTCACCGTCAGTTTAGGGGCCTTCCCCACCATCTGATCCAGATCAATATCAGGTGGTGTCAAAACCTTTTATAAAAAAGAACCAAAACAGATCATTTTCTTATTCACAGTTACAGTTGATATTCATTCATATTCACAATGCATTTCATCAGGTTTTGGGACCTGTCGTTTGCTTTTGGTTGCTGTTCTCATTAAATAATATGATTTCAGTGATAATCTGCTCATTCTTTTTTTATTTTCGATCTGACTACTGCCCCTGGTCTTTTCAAGTGTACCTGTAACACTGAAGTCAAAATGACAGACAGGGATTAATCAGCTAGTTTCCTGAATTGGCCGTTACTCTCAAAAGTAAAATAATAAAAATGGCATCTAGAGATTTTGAAAACAACAACCAGTTGGTGACCAAACACACTCTGCTGGAGGCCAACATCCATTGGGAACATTTCCACCAGCTGGTTCTGAGTCACAGCCCCGTACACATCACTCCCACAGGACACCCTGGTGATCACAAGACTTCTCTAACCCAACAAAACACACGTAGACTGGACTGCTGGTCAGTTGTTCCAGCACCAAGGTCCCCCCCCCCCCCCTAAATCGGAGGTTCAACAATCGGCCAGAATCTCCCTTGAAAGCCTGACAGAAGCTTTCGGTGGAACGCTCAGCAGTACCTTGATGTTTGGACTCTTGGTTGAAACATCTGATGTATTTTCCGATATTTGTCTTGACCCAGGACCTTGGGGATGAGATCGACTGTGACGTTCCCACTTGTGGAGAATGGTTGAGGAACTTCTACGGCTCCTTCAGCTCTCCAAACTACCCAGACTTTTACCCTCCAGGAAGTAACTGCACCTGGCTGATCGACACGGGAGACCATAGGAAGGTAACCTTTGACCTCTGTCCTCAGAACAAGAAATGGACCTGGCAGAGAAAGATCTCCTTCCAGCTTCTCCTTGATCTCCCAAAGTAAAGCTAGCATCCCTCCTCTTTCTGCAGGTCGTCCTGAGGTTTACTGACTTTAAACTGGACGGGACGGGTTACGGCGACTACGTGAAGGTGTATGACGGCTTGGAGGAGAACCCTCGCCATCTCCTCAGGGTGCTGACTGCCTTCGACTCCAGAGCGCCTGTCGCTGTGGTTTCATCTTCCGGTCAGCTGCGAGTTCACTTCTACGCCGACAAGATCAATGCTGCCAGAGGCTTCAACGTCACCTACCAGGTGTGTTGGTTTTACCTGAGTGATGGTTCTTTGTGTATTTAGTGAAATAGATGGGTTCTCTTGCTCGTGTGTGTGTGCGTCTCTCTGGGTTCTCAATGTAAACAGCTTCTGTTTAACTTGTTCCTATTCCTCTCTCTGGGTTCTTCAGGTGTATGGGTTCTGTTTAACTTGTTCCTGCGTGTCTCTCTCTGGGTTCTTCAGGTAGATGGGTTCTGTTTAACTTGTTCCTGTGTGTCTCTCTCTGGGTTCTTCAGGTAGATGGGTTCTGTTTAACTTGTTCCTGCGTGTCTCTCTCTGGGT
This sequence comes from Cyclopterus lumpus, assembly GCF_009769545.1. Classification (NCBI taxonomy): domain Eukaryota; kingdom Metazoa; phylum Chordata; class Actinopteri; order Perciformes; family Cyclopteridae; genus Cyclopterus; species Cyclopterus lumpus. The sequence continues at coordinate 22,781,126 of NC_046976.1, read as the reverse complement.
TCTTCAGGTAGATGGGTTCTGTTTAACTTGTTCCTGTGTGTCTCTCTCTCTCTGGGTTCTTCAGGTAGATGGGTTCTGTTTAACTTGTTCCTGTGTGTCTCTCTCTCTGGGTTCTTCAGGTAGATGGGTTCTGTTTAACTTGTTCCTGTGTGTCTCTCTCTCTCTGGGTTCTTCAGGTAGATGGGTTCTGTTTAACTTGTTCCTGTGTGTCTCTCTCTCTGGGTTCTTCAGGTAGATGGGTTCTGTTTAAATTGTTCCTGTGCCTTTCTCCCTGGGTTCTTCAGGTAGATGGGTTCTGTTTAAATTGTACCTGTGCCTTTCTCTCTGGGTTCTGCAGGTGGACGGGTTCTGCCTGCCATGGGAGGTTCCATGTGGGGGTAACTGGGGCTGTTACACCGAACAGCAGCGCTGTGACGGGTACTGGCATTGCCCCAACGGTCGTGATGAGCTGAACTGTTCTACATGTCAGGAGGATGAGTTTCCCTGTTCCAGAAACGGAGCCTGTTACCCTCGATCGGACCGCTGCAATTATCAGAACCGCTGCCCTAATGGTTCTGACGAGAAGAACTGCTTCTTCTGCCAGCCCGGAAACTTCCACTGCAAGGTACCAACAACCAGCTGATCAATATTCAACTCGTAAAGTAAAGAACGTGTATGCCAATTCACAAAAATAATGAACTTCCACTAGAACCTGAGAGCAGAGTTTTCTCTTCATACGTCATAACTCCTGACCCAGAAATCAATTCCAGATTTTCTACGGTTCTGTGCAGTGGAACTTTATTCACCTCACTTTTAACACCAAGAACCTCAAGTACTGGACCATAGTCCATGTAGTACAGTGTGTATCCTGGATATATATATATATTGTCCTGCAGGAGGTGCTGGCCCAGAGAACGGTCAGCCTCCTCCTGCAGGAGGTGCTGGACCATTGAACGGTCACGCATTAAATCAAGAACATTTTGCCGTGTTCATTTAGGAAAAGAATAACGTCTTTGACCTCTGACTTTTGTTGCAGAACAACCGCTGTGTGTTTGAGTCGTGGGTGTGCGACGCTCAGGACGATTGCGGCGACGGCAGCGACGAGGAGAGTTGTCCCGTCATCGTTCCCACCCGAGTCATTACTGCCGCCGTCATTGGCAGCCTCATCTGTGGCCTCCTATTGGTCATAGCCCTCGGCTGCACCTGCAAGCTCTACTCACTGCGCATGTTTGAACGCAGGTGAGACCGTAGGCTCTGATTGGTCACTGCTTCTGTGAATGCAGCTTGTGATTGGGCGATGTGAGCAGCGTGATTCCAGCTGTGTTATTGGTCATTCCAGGTCATTTGAGACCCAGTTGTCCAGAGTGGAAGCAGAGTTGCTTCGGAGGGAAGCCCCCCCCTCATATGGTCAACTGATCGCCCAGGGACTGATCCCACCTGTGGAGGATTTCCCAGTGTGCTCTGGGAGCCAGGTACAGATACTTGGATCAGAATGTCTGATGGTCACCATCTGCTGTTATAGATAAAAGATAATCTCTTGTATTCTTTGTCTTCAGGCTTCCGTCCTGGAGAACCTCCGTCTGGCTGTGCGCTCTCAGCTCGGCTTCACCTCCCTGAGACTCCCTTCCTCGGGACGTCACAGCAACCTGTGGCGTCGTCTCTTCACCTTCTCGCGGTCGCGGCGGTCCGGTTCTTTGGCGCTTGTCTCTGCTGACCTGGAGGACAGCACCGGCACCGTGAGCTCAGACCTGCTGTCTCCGGACTCGGACGATACGGACACAGGGGGCTTGGGCGCAGTGGGCGGGCCCGTCGCCCCCCTCCCGCAAAAGACACCTCCCTCCGCCGCCGTGGAGGCGGTAGTATTTGTGACTTCCTCCGTGACCCCGACGCCCACCTGTGGGCAAGGTCGTGATAGGCTCAGAGAGAACCCGCCCCCATCAAGCCCTGCCCCCGTGGTAACTCCCAGTCCAGATCCTGAACAACACAGCGACGCCTCAGAGTTCCAGGCTCCGCCCACCTCTGCCCTGCAGCGACTGGTCCAGAACTTGCATCGCCTCGCCAGGAACTTGACCAGAACCAGCCTTAACTGGCAGGACCAGAACTGGACCAATCACAGTCCACTTCACCATCTGGAGACCGGTATAAGTGGGTCCGAGGCAGTAGAGCAGCGAGACAACGGAGAAGAAGAAGATGTGGAGCTCCTGATCCCAGTCTCCGATTTCGACTCCTCCTCTTTACTTGTCACCGACATCCGGCAGCCGCTGCTAGAACCGTACCTTTCTTCTACCACAGGCCACGCCCCCCGCCACAATAGTGGAAACAGAGGAGGGCGGGACGGCCCCTGTGAACACTGTGGGATGGTCCACACGGCTCAGATCCCAGACGCCTGTCTGGAGGCCACGGGCAAAACGGAGAGCAGCGACGACGAGCTGCTGCTGCTGTGCTAACGAGCTAACTGACTGGTACTACACATACAGTTAGCTAACAAGATAGCTAGCTGACTGGTACTACACATACAGCAAGCGAACATGCTAACTGACTGGTACTACACATACAGTTAGCTAACAAGATAGCTAACAGACTGATACTACACATACAGCAAGCTAACATGCTAACTGACTGGTACTACACATACAGTTAGCTAACAGACTGATACTACACATACAGTTAGCTAACATGCTAACTGACTGGTACTACACATACAGTTAGCTAACAAGATAGCTAACAGACTGGTACTACACATACAGTTAGCTAACAGGCTGCTGTGCTAACATGCTAACTGACAGACTGCTACTACACATTCTACCCTGATACAACACCTACAGTTAGCTAATATACAGCAGAAAGAAAATTCTGAATATTTGCTGGCGATTTTTAGAATATTGGAAGATTCGTGCTCCATACATTCCACCCAAATGTAAAATGCCACACCGTGAGTGTGCAAGACAATACGAGGTCTCGTGGTCACTTCATAATGGTTATGATACATCTCCGTGGACAATACGAGGCCTCGTGGTCATTTCATAATGGTTATGATACATCTCCGTGGACAATACGAGGCCTCATGGTCTCTTCATAATGGTTATGATACATCTCCATGGACAATACGAGGCCTCGTGGTCATTTCATAATGGTTATGATACATCTCCATGGATTTCTCAATCAAAGACAGTGAGCTCATATAAAACACAGCACTGCAAAATCCAAAAGTGTTGGATGTGTTGCGGATCAGCTCATAGAGATAAATATAGACAGAGAAAATGGCAGTATGATTTATTAGAATACATTATTCACATTTGTTCTGATAAGACCCTAGTAATGTTAATACTGTAACACATCTTCACTTCACAAGCTAGTATCTCACACTGGACTGCAACTAGCCGACAAAGCGAACACTTTAGACTGGACTTCAAATAGTAGCATGCTAACAGATTTGACTGGACTTCAGCTAGTAACATGCTAACAGATTTTACTGGATTTAAGCTAGTAACATGCTAACATATGTGACTGGACTTCAGTGACATGCTAATGCTTGAAACATAACTCAAGCTAGCTAACTTTGACTCGACTAAACCTACACCTGTTAGCATGTTAGTTTGATTCAATGTTAGCTCAGTGATGTTAGAGATGAACAGACCAATCGGAGGCCGAGAGGAGAGATGCCACTGATTGGTTTCTTTTGCTGGTACAATGATGAACACTCTTCACTGACGTTCCTGCGGTCCGTCCGTGAACTCTTTTCTTCTCGCTGCAGGCGCACTTCCTGCTCATTTGTCCGACTGTAAATTGTGTCCTGACAGAACAAACTGATGAGAACATTAAGATTAAAGTGCTCTGATTCGGGGACCTATTGCGACTCCTGGGACCCCATCCCCCACCCCAAGGAAATGATGAGGGTCATGTGACCAATGGAGGTAGCCAACGATTTCAGGCTAGTTGAACTGTAAAGCCAACACAGGTCTCTTCCACCGGGGTACCCTATAGTCTACAAAGAGATAATTCTGGATCTGTAGTGGTCTGTACAGACAACCTGGACCTCAACCATCTGGATCGGTCTGTGAAGACAACCTTCTGGATCGTTCTGTACAGACAACCTTGTGGATTGGTCTAAAGACAACCTTCTGGATCGGTCTGGAAAGAGAATGTTCTGGTTTTGAAAAGTTAAGAGTCACATTTCCACTTAAAATATTCAACATAAATGACTTGGTTTCATATTGTGGCGAACCAGAACGGTACCATCTAAGGGTTGGAGTTGAAGAACAGTTGAGAACTGAACAGGAACAGGCCTTTAGAACCACTCACGAGGCTTCAGAACCAGAAGGTCTCATGTCTACAGATGTATAAAAGGACATCAAAGTTGTGAGTTATTATTTTAATTCAGATTTTGTGACATCAAGCTCCTCCTCAGACTGAAGCCATTTAAACTGTATTTATGATCTCTGGAACAGTTTTTATTGTACTCAGATCTCAGCTGACCTTGTGTGAGTGTATATTTATTATTATTATTATTGATATTATTATTATTGATATGATGTTGGTTATCGTTGTTGTGTTGAAGGAATACTTCACATAAAGGTTCCTGGAGTTCTTGCTCGTTTCCGCCATTCTTCCTTGGAGAGACGTCTGTTTATGAACATAAACATGCATCATGCATCATCTGAAGCTCTGAAGTTTGTTTGAAGATGTTAGTAAAGTACTGAGGTCACATGGACCGGCTTAATAATGGACCTCATGAAGATGTAGCTGTAAAAGTTATGACGGCTTTTTAACAAACACAAAATACTTATTTTCTCTATTTATGTATTTGTGCTCATCCAGAGGTAACGAGTACTTCTTAAAGTACCTGCAGTACCTCGTGTTCTGGTTGAGGTATGAGAGGAAAACAAAGAAGAACTCAAGGTAACCAAGTGAGATATATATATATATATATATATATATATATATATATATATAATTCATTGATAGTGTGAAGTATTACCTTCGTTGTGGTGGAGCTGTTTTTCTGACCTGCATGATTCAAGCTGTTTGGTGGTTGTTTTTATTTGTGTCTGTAAACTGTTTAACTGCACTAAATATTAAAGGTTCACATTTCACCTGTCCTTTATTTTAATAAAGAACTTAGAAACCTGGAGATCAGCTGCTGACTGGACTCTAACGTCCCCCATGGGACCAGATCTAGCCTCAGCCTCTAACCGTCCCCCTTCTGACAGCTCCTTCCAGCAGGATCCTGCATCATGTCACACAGCTCAAATCCTCTCGAACATGACAATGAGTTCCCTCCAGTCCCCAGATCTCAGTCCAATAGAGCACCTTTGAAATAAGGTGGACCATCATGGGTCAGCTGCTGATGCCCTCATGTCATTATGGACCAACATCTCTGAGAAGAGGCAAAAGGGGGTCCAACCCGGAAGTAGACAGGTACCTAATAAAGTGGTGAGTGTGCGTGAGTACTACCTTTATTACTGCATATATCCACTGGTTACTGCTGTTGGCGAACTAACTAATGTGACAGAAACATCTGTTTGTTGACTTTAGTGATGACGCGTGTGTTGTTGATAGCGTGTTAGTGTTGCTAGGAGACGGCTAACTCCGTCCAGTTGCGAGGAATCGGCGATCTGCGCGACCAGAGATCCGTGAGTTTAAACATTTAATCTGTTTATAGTCATTAATTAAGTCATTAGGTCTGTTTGGTGGGTCTATAAGTCTGTGTTTAGTCCGTCTATGAATCTATTTAACGTTAGTCTATAAGTCTGTGTTTAGTCAATCAATCAGTTTAGTCTATAAGTGTTTAGTTTCATTACATGTCATTTAGCTGACGCTTTTATCCAAAGCGACTTACAATAAGTGCATTCAACGAGTACAAACTCAGAACAATAAGAATCAAGAAAGTAACATTTCTTCAAGAAAGACAAAACTACTGAAATACCATAAGTAAGTGCCACTAAAGAGGATATCTTTTCATTCAAGGTATAGTCGCAAGATGTGTTTTTAGTTTGCGACGGAAGGTGTAGAGACTTCCTGTCCTGATGTCAATGTGGAGCTCGTTCCACCAATGAGGAGCCAGCACAGCAAACAGTCTGACTTTGTTGAGTGTTTAGCTCGAAGTGAAGGAGCTACAAGCCGATTGGCAGAAGCTGAGTGAAGTGAACGAGCTGGGGTGTACAGTTAGACCATGTCCTGGGTGTGAGGTTAGACCATGTCCTGGGTGTGAGGTTAGACCATGTCCTGGATGTGAGGTTAGACCATGTCCTGGGTGTGAGGTTAGACCATGTCCTGGGTGTGAGGTTAGACCATGTCCTGGGTGTGAGGTTAGACCATGTCCTGGATGTAGACTGGACCCGATCTGTTCGCAGCACAGTACCCAAGTACCAATGTTTTGAAGTGGATGCTGCGGCCACCGGTAACCAGTGAAGGAGCAGATTAGTGTGGGTGAATTTAGGAGGTTAAAGACCAGTTGAGCTGCTGCATTCTGGATGAGCTGTAGAGGTCGGGTGGCATTAGCAGGTAGACCTGAAGGAGGGAGTTACAGTAGTCTAGACGCGAGATGACCAGGACCTGGACCAGAACCTGGACCAGAGCCTGGACCAGGACCTGTGCCGCCTTCTGAGTGAGAAGAGGTCGTATTCTCCTGATGTTGTACAGCATGTACCTACAGGAGCGTGTTGTTGTGGTAATGTTGGCAGTCAGGGAGAGTTGACTGACAGGTGTCACACCGAGGTTCCTGGCAGTCGGGGGCGGGGCCAACACTGAGTTGTTGAAGTTAATAGTCAGGTCGTGGGTGGGAGAGACTTTTCCTGGAAGGAAGAGAAGTTCAGTCTTGTCCGGGTTAATTTTCAGGTGGTGAGCGGACATCCACTGAGAGATGTCAGTCAGACAGGCAGAGATTCGTGCTGCTACCTGTGTTTCAGATTGAGGAAACGAGACGATAAGTTGAGTGTCATCAGCATAGCTGTGGTAGGAGAAGCCATGAGAGAGAATGACAGAGCCGAGAGAATTAATGTACAGAGAGAAGAGAAGGGGACCAGAACGGAGCCTTGAGGGACCCTCTCTCCAAGTTTAGTCCATCTGTAAGTCTGTGTTCAGTCGATATGTGTGTTTAGTCTGCAAGTCTGTGTTCTCCGGTGTTTAAAAGCTAACCCTGGAATGGAGATCGTCCATGTGTACACAAAGCTCCGCCTTGAGTTTGGCCGGCAGTGTCTCTTTTCCGACCGCCCTGCAGAGCTGCTGGTAGACGTTCCTACAGACCAGAGTCTGGCTCCACAATTCATCCAGAAAACTCACCGAGACCAGGGCCTGCAGGCCTGCCGGGACATGTCGGAGCACCAGGTGAGCAACACATCAACTAGACGTGTTTCTGACAATAGCAGAGGAATTTCTCAACTTGGCAAGGGTCCTTCTTTGATCCCCAAAGAGCCCAGGTCTTCTTTGGTCCACTGCAACGTCAAGTTGCTGTCTTCTGAATGAGAGCTTAGATTCCAAATCTGTGGTCAAGGCAATGTAATTTAATGTAGGGTCATATATCATCTTATAATATCTCTGCAAACTCAGATTCCTATCGTTCCCTTTGGCCTCTGTGGCCCCAGTTTGTGTGTGTTATAGTCCTTTCAACCAGATTAAAGTCTACCTTGACACCTGTCTTCTCTTCAGCTGATCATCTCTGCATTATTTCTAACGTGACCACATGTTGACTCTGCTATGAGGGCTCTGCTTGCACGCCGGCAATGTTGTTTTCTGAAATGTGGTTGTTTGTAGATAAAGATTGTATAGAGTCTGGTAGGAGGACAGACCAGAGTCAGTTTCTTGAGACGTATATTTTTGAGTCGTTGCAGACTGGATGCATGTCCTTGTGTTTCTGATGAAGTTTCAGGTGGCTTATTATAAGATATGAAAAAAGCCTGCTGATTGGTGGATGAAGTCTCCTGATGGTTGGTTTTAGTTTGTGAATAAAAGAGTCGGACCACGATGGACGTTATATGAAGCCTCTTCATGATGACTCTGGTGTTTTTGTGTATGCAGGTGAACACAGAGCGCTTTGAGTCTGACAGCTGTGGTCTAAACCACGAGGAGGGGGGGTGGCCCAAAGACGTGAACCCTCAGGAAATTGAACAGACCATCCGCTTCAGGAAGAAAGTGGAGAAAGACGAGAGCTACATCAACAGCATCCTGCAGCTGGGCAGCGTAAGATCACAATCCACATCGACCCACTTCTCCTTTACTCGGACCACGTTGTCCCACTTCCCTTCTACTCGGTCCTCGTCGACCCCCTGCACCTTTACTTGGTGCACGTCGTCCCCCTTTACCGTTACTCGGTCCACGTCGTCCCCCTTTACCGTTACTCGGTCCACGTCGTCCCCCTTTACCGTTACTCGGTCCACGTCGTCGCCCTTTACCGTTACTCGGTCCACGTCGTCGCCCTTTACCGTTACTCGGTCCACGTCGACCCCCTTTAGCTTTACTCTGTCCACATTGACCCCCTTTACCTTTTCATTCCGTCTAGGTCGACCCCCTTCACCTGCCAGCAGAGTTTGGCGGACGTTTAGCTGATGTTGATTCTTGATCAGTCTGGTGTGTCCCCGGTTACAGCCAAGTCAGTGTTTGGCATGTCATAGGGCACTGTGTGATGCCATCATGTGTGGTCTAGGTCATGGAGAATTGCATCAGACAGAACAATGCCGTGGACATCTACCAGGAATACTTGAAGGACGAGGAGGAGGTGGAGGAACTTCAGGAGCCGCCATCTGCCAAGACTATCAACGTCTTCAGGTACAGCTGACAGTGTTAAATATCAACCTATTGTTTTTCTATGACTGAAGTTTAAGAGAAAAGTATTAAACATTTTTATTATCGAATAGATTATCTCACATATTTATAAACCTGACAATCAGAGTAGGCTGAACGTTGCCATGGTGGTCAATGTCCAGATCAGTACTTGAATGCAGCTTTTGTTTATACTGTAAATGCATTACCCCACCAATCCCAAAGCGCATGACATAAAGAATAGTATTCACTACGTGTCCACATTGTGAAGTCTGCCGTTCTAATCCAATAAGCATTAACTTTCTGTCAGATCCTCTATGAATAAAGTAATTCATTAGATTTAAAATCATCAATGTCTTTGTGTTTGAGAGAAAGCAGCTTTGGACTGCAGTGGTTTTGAAAGGTTGAACAAATGTTTTTTAACTGTTGTAAAGTTTGGATCACATAGTGGGAAACAAACCTACAGACACCACTGGAATACTTTTCACGACGGAGCCTGTTTGAAACTGCTACCAACAACATTGAACAATGTTGATTTAGAAATATAACGAATGAAGCTTCAAACTATTTGGTTCAGGAGGACTGAAACCCCAGAGTTTACCCTGAAGTTACTTTGTAACCCCAAATCCTGCTGGAATAGAACCGAACAGTTTGAAACTTCATTTATAACGATTACATTCTAAATCTACATTTGAAGGATGCACAGCTTCTTTGTGTTCATACTTTTGTCAATGAAATGCAAAATATAGACCTATTATTTTGTTAGGTTTGTTTATGTGTCATTATGAGGGATCTGATACTAGAAAGCATTATTGCTGATCTCCCGATTGCATATTTTATCGGGCCCTTCAGGCTGATCCAAATTGCTATAGGCCCATTTCTATTCTGCCATGTCTGTCTAAGGTGTTGGAAAGGCTTGTGGGTAGTCAGTTAACCGACTACCTGGAAGCCTACAATATTCTGTCTAGTGCTCAATCGGGCTTCAGAACTGGCTATGGCTGTATAACAGCAACCCTCAAGGTCCTTAATGACATCATTTCTGCCTTGGACTCAAAGATGTTTTGTGCTGCAATTTTTATAGATGTAGCCAAAGCCTTTGACTCAGTACATCACTCTGTTCTCATTGACAGGCTCAGTCATATTGGAGTCACGGGGACCTCCTTGTCTTGGTTCTCTAACTACCTTACAGACAGAGTGCAATGTGTGAGAGCAGAGCAACTTCTCTCGCAGCCTCTCCCAGTCACCAAAGGTGTCCCTCAGGGATCAATTCTTGGCCCTATTCTTTTCTCCATCTATATCAATAATATAGCAAGTTCTGTAGTGGATTCATCTATCCATCTGTACGCAGATGACACAATCCTCTACTCTATTGGGCCCTCTTCAGACGTAGTCCCTCAAAAGCTTCAGCACAGTTTTAATAAAATCCAACAGGCTTTCTCTAGTCTGCATCTACAATTAAATGCCTCTAAGACCAAAGTCATGTGGTTTGGTAAGAAGGCCACAGTTGTAAATAAGAATTGGTTCTTAATCTATTTCGCCTGGCTAAATAAAGGTTAAATAAAAAAATTAAATCATATTCATCTTTTACTGGCACTGGGCAAGTGAGAAACCAATGATGTTGAGCCGTGGAATGTGTTTATTCCTCTGGCTCTTGGTTGTAGTTGATCCTTGGTATATCTGCAGAGATCCTAACAAGGTGAAGCGTACCGTCACCGGTCTGTCGTGGCACCCTGACGGTGGCAGGAAGCTGGCGGCCGCCTACTCGTGCCTTGAGTTCCAGAAAGCCTCCAAAGACATGAGCCTGGACTCCTACATCTGGGACATCGGTGGGTAAGATGGATGCATGGACAGCAGCTGGATTCAGAGTCCAGATTTCACAGATGGATTTACGTTTGGTTTCAGAGAACCCTAACAGACCGGAGATGACTCTGAAGCCGGTGTCTCCACTCGTCTGTCTGGAATACAACCCCAAAGACTGCCACACTCTGGTGGGAGGCAGCTACAACGGACAGATTGGTGGGTTCAGGTTTAAGACTGACTGACTGTTTGTCTCAGTGAAGAGTTTCATAACCTGTTGGTGTGTTTGTTTTAGCATACTGGGACACTCGGAAAGGCAGCCAGCCAGTGGAGATTTCCTCTGTGGAGCACAGTCACAGAGACCCGGTCTACAAGATCATCTGGCTGCAGTCCAAGACTGGGACAGACATCTTCTCTGCATCTACTGATGGACAGGTAGGCTGACGGGTGGACCTCCGGGACTGTGATGATCACAAACGGGTAAAAGTATCTTCTTTCCATCAGGTTCTGTGGTGGGACGTTCGCAAGTTGACCGAGCCCACAGAGCGTCTGGTTCTGGACCCGAGCAGGGAGGGAAACCTGGACCGAGCTTTAGGAGCCATCTCTCTGGATTTTGAGTCTACCATGGTGAGGTTTATCTGGAACGTTCCATTTGAAGAACTTTGTATACTTGTATCCTGGTCAGTCCCAGATCCCAGTAAGACATGAGTGAGTGGCACTGAAGGCTGACTGTGGAGATGAGGCTTCACTTAGATTGTAGCTTGTGTTGACCCGGTATCTGCAACCACCGTTTGGTTAGTTAGCATCCAAGCTAAAAGCTATGAACCCGTTGTACAAGTCTCGGCAGGCTGACTACATGGATCAGAACCACCAGATCTACTGGTGCAGCGTGAGATAGCAAGACGAGCAACAACCAAATGTTTGTGGCCGTTCATGAACGTGTATCTCTAAGAGAAGATGTAATAAAGTGAGGCTTTGATTGTCATATTAATACTCACCTCACATTCGGCCGGTGCCACATTCCTCGAAGCACCGGCCGAGGAGGTGGAGTAGCAGCCGTCTTTGATTCAAGCCTATGAATGAATCCTAAACCTAAACTAAACTACAACTCATTTGAAAGCCTTGTTCTTAGTCTTTCACATCCAACTTGGAAAACATTACAGCCAATTCTATTTGTTATACTGTATCGGCCACCAGGTCCATATTCAGAATTTATATCTGAATTTTCAGAGTTTTTATCAAGTTTAGTCCTTAAAAATGATAAGGTTATTATTGTAGGAGATTTTAATATTCATGTGGATATTGATAATGATTGCCGTAGTGCTGCATTTATCTCATTGTTGGACTCGATTGGCTTCTGTCAGAGAGTACAGAAACCCACTCACTGCTTTGGCCACACCCTCGACCTTGTTCTTGCATATGGCATTGACATTGAGCATTTGGAGGTCTTCCCACAGAACCCTCTTCTGTCAGACCATTACCTCATAACTTTTGAGTTCATACTCCCGGAGTGTACACCGTTAGTCAAAAGTTTCTACACCAGATGTCTAACTGACAGTGCTGTAGCTACATTTAAAGAAGCGATTCCTTCTGCATTTGATTCAATACCACGTCTCAATGTGACGGAGGACTCCTGTGCTAACTTTAGTCTGTCCCAGATTGATCATATTGTCAATAGTGCTACAGGCTCACTGAGAATGACACTAGACTTGATAGCCCCACTGAAGAAAAAGACAGTGAGGCAAAGGAGGTTTGCTCCCTGGTAGAACCCTCAGACCCGCGACCTAAAGCAAACTTCACGAAAGCTTGAAAGCATATGGCGTTCCACCAATCTGGAAGAATCACACTTAGTTTGGAGAGATAGTCTTAAAACATATAAAAAGGCTCTCCGTAATGCCAGAGCAGCCTATTACTCATCAGTAATAGAGAAAAATAAGAACAACCCCAGGGTTCTCTTTAGCACTGTAGCCAGGCTGACAGAGTCACAGCTCTGTGGAGCCGTGTATTCCTATAGACCTCAGTAGTAATGACTTCATGAACTTCTTCAATGAAAAGATTTGAACTATTAGAGTCTAGATTGATGATCTCTTGCCCTCAACCAGTGCCGATCTGTCATCAAGAGGAGTGGCCTTGGAAACGGCTGTATGCCCTGGTGTATATTTGGATAGCTTTTCTCCCATCAACCTAGACCAATTGTCTTCAACGGTTTCTACTTCTAAACCGTCTACCTGTCTCTTAGACCCCATCCCAACGAGGCTGCTTAAAGACGTGTTGCCTTTAATTGGCACCTCTCTGCTGGATATTGTTAATGTGTCTTTGCTAACAGGCCATGTTCCACATTCCTTCAAAGTAGCTGTAATTAAACCTCTCCTGAAGAAGACCACTCTTAATCCAGAGGTGTTGGCTAACTACAGACCGATCTCTAACCTTCCCTTCCTCTCTAAGATCCTTGAGAAAGTAGTCGCAAATCAGTTGTGTGACTTTCTACCTCAGAATAGTTTATTTGAGGAGTTTCAGTCAGGATTTAGAAAACACCACAGAGACAGCACTGGTGAAAATTATAAATGACCTCCTAATTGCATCAGATAGGGGACTCATCTCCGTACTTGTTTTGTTAGACCTTAGTGCTGATAAAGGACTCATCTCTGTACTGGTATTATTAGGCCTTAGTGCTGCGTTCGACACCATTGACCATGACATCCTATTACAGAGATTGGATCAGTCGATTGGCATTTCAGGTACCGCACTAAGTTGGTTTAAATCCTATTTATCAGATCGATCTCAGTTTGTATTTGTAAACGATGAAGCCTCAATGACCACCAACGTTAATCACGGAGTTCCACAAGGTTCTGTGCTTGGATCAATTTTATTTACCTTATATATGCTTCCTTTGGGCAACATTATCAGGAAACACTGCATAAACTTTCATTGCTATGCAGACGATACTCAATTATATCTATCGATCAAACCAGAGGAGACCAACCAGCTCGCTAAAATTCAAGAATGTCTTAAAGACATAAAAACATGGATGACCTGCAACTTCCTGATGTTAAACTCAGACAAAACTGAAGTTATTTTACTGGGCCCTGAACACCTCAGAGATCAATTATCTGGTGATGTGGTTTCTGTAGATGGCATTTCCCTGGCATCCAACACCACTGTAAATAATTTAGGTGTTATCTTTGACTCCCACGTTAAGCAAATCTCAAGGATTGCATTTTATCATCTACGTAACATTTAAAAAATCAGGCACATCTTGTCTCAAAAAGATGCAGAAAAGCTGGTTCACGCGTTTGTTACTTCCAGACTAGATTACTGCAACTCCTTATTATCAGGCTGCTCTAATAAGTCTCTTAAGTCCCTCCAGTTGATCCAGAATGCTGCAGCTTGTGTACTCACAAAAACTAAGAAAAGAGATCACATGACTCCTGTATTAGCTGCTCTGCACTGGCTCCCTGTAAAATCAAGAATCACATTTAAAATTCTTCTCCTCACCTACAAAGCCTTGATTGGTGATGCACCATCATATCTTAAGGAGCTTGTAGTACCATATTGCCCCACTAGAGAGCTGCGCTCACTAAATGCGGGGCTACTTGTGGTTCCTAGAGTCCTAAAAAGTAGGATGGGAGCAAGAGCCTTCAGTTATCAAGCTCCTCTTTTATGGAACCAGCTTCCACTTTCAGTCCGGGGGGCAGACAGTCACCTCATTTAAGAGTAGACTTAAGACTTTCCTGTTTGATAGTGCTTATAGTTAGGGCTGAATCAGGTTTGCCCTGGTCCAGCCCCTTGATATGCTGCTATAGGCTTATAGGCTGCTGGGGGATGTTTTAGGATACACTGAGCACCTATCTCCTCTTCTCTCTCTCCTTATGGATGAATTTACATATCTCCATTGCACCTTATTCACTCTGCTTCCTCCCCGGAGTATTTGTGACTTCACGTCTCATAGGGTCCATTGGACCTGGCAGTGTCTGATGCTGGTGAGCCAGCCTCCCGCGTGAGCCAGCCTCCTGCTGATGCCCCGCCCCCCCTCCTCCTCTCTACCTCCTTCTGTTTCATGGATTGGAGTTCCATTCATACATTGTCATATTCATGTAATGTGTTTATGTAATTTTGTAATGCTGTTCATTCTGTACACATGACATCTATTCTTCTGTCCATCCGGGGAGAGGGATCCTCCTCTGTTGCTCTCCTGAAGGTTTCTTCACTTTTTTCCCTGTCAAAGGTTATTTTTGGGGAGTTTTTCCTGATCCGATGTGAGGTCAAAGGTCAGGGATGTCGTATGTGTACAGATTGTAAAGCCCTCTGAGGCAAATTTGTAATTTGTGATATTGAGCTATACTAAATAAACTGAATTGAATTGATTGGTTGGTGCCACCAACATGAAGTCCATTTTAAAGACCGAGTGAGCAGTGTGAGCCCACCGCCTCTATATGTGAGCCCACCTATATCTGTATGTTCCTGCAACAACCAGGATCAGCACACCAAGGCAGCCTCTATCAGATGTCTACATGTGGGACCCTGGTCTGAGGTTCCTTAGATCCCAAAACTCAGATTCATTGAGTCAACCTTAGTCTGGCTCCTCACCCGGACCAGTTTCTCCCCAACATCCCTCGTCCTTTTCCTCCCTGTCTCCGAGTGTGTGTCTCTGTCTCTAAGCGTGTATTTCTGTCCCCTTCCTGTCTCTAAGCATGTCTCTAAGCATGTGTCTGTCCCCTTCCTGTCTAAGCGTGTGTATCCCTCCCCTTTCTGTCTCTAAGCGTGTGCCTGTCCCCTTCCTGTCTAAGCGTGTGTATCCCTCCCCTTCCTGTCTCTAAGCGTGTGCCTGTCCCCTTCCTGTCTAAGCGTGTGTATCCCTCCCCTTCCTGTCTCTAAGCGTGTGTGTCCCTCCCCTTCCTGTCTCTAAGCGTGTGTATCCCTCCCCTTCCTGTCTCTAAGCGTGTGTGTCCCTCCCCTTCCTGTCTCTAAGCGTGTGTGTCCCTCCCCTTCCTGTCTCTAAGCGTGTGTGTCCCTCCCCTTCCTGTCTCTAAGCGTGTGCCTGTCCCATTCCTGTCTAAGCGTGTGTATCCCTCCCCTTCCTGTCTCTAAGCGTGTGTGTCCCTCCCCTTCCTGTCTCTAAGCGTGTGTATCCCTCCCCTTCCTGTCTCTAAGCGTGTGTGTCCCTCCCCTTCCTGTCTCTAAGCGTGTGTGTCCCTCCCCTTCCTGTCTCTAAGCGTGTGTGTCCCTCCCCTTCCTGTCTCTAAGCGGGTCTCTGTCCCATATGTCTCTGCAGCCCACTAAGTTCATGGTGGGGACAGAACAGGGGGTCGTCGTGTCCTGCAACAGGAAGGCAAAGACTCCGGCAGAGAAGATTGTCTGTACGTACAATGGACACCAGGGACCCGTCTACGCTCTGCAGAGGAACCCGTTCTTCCCTAAGAACTTCCTCACCGTGGGGGACTGGACCGCCCGCATCTGGTCTGAGGACATCAAGGACTCGTCCATATTGTGGACCAAGTAGGACACATTTAAAGATCAGTAAAAAGGTTTCTGGATAATCTGCTCCCATGTCGTCATGTTTAATTTCTATTCCCTTTTTTCTTCTTCTTTTTGTCAAACCATCTTGTCCTGTTTCATACGATCTCATTCTGTCCAGTCTTTTCCCGTCCTATTTGTCCTCACACTTTTGGACGGCATGTGGACGTTCTGCTCAGTTACTAAAACCAGACTTTACCTCCTGTCAGATATCAGATGTCGTATCTGACGGACGCCTGCTGGAGTCCTGTCCGTCCCTCTGTCTTCTTCACTGTGAAGATGGATGGCATGTTGGATGTCTGGGACATCTTGTTTAAACAGAACGACCCCACGCTGAGTCTCAAGGTGCGTCCGTCTCACTAATCTGACTCTGCTTTTACTGGATCAGCAGTACCCTCTTCTACGAAAAGTTCAACACCCAGACCCTCTAAACGGTTCTACTGGTTGTTTGGTTTAACAAACCCTAACAACCAGATCCTCTAAACCGTCCTAATGGTTATCTGGATTAACGAACCCTAGCAACCAGACCCTCTAAACGTTAGTAGACCAGGACCCTTTGATCTCTGAATGGTTCCATGACGTGCTGCTGCTTCATGGGGTCGACTGAAGATGTCTTCAGTGTTCAGCCCTCTAGTTCCTGAGTTATTGGTGAGTTTAGTGTTTTTTTAACTGGCAGCATGTGAAGCTTCTCACGGTGCTTCTGGTCCTCAGGTGTGTGACGAGGCCCTGTACAGCCTCCGGCTGCAGGACAACGGACGGCTGGTGGCGTGCGGCTCTCAGCAGGGCAGAGCCTCGCTGCTGGAGGTCTGCTCCGGACTGTCCACCCTCCAGAAGAACGAGAAGAGTCTGCTGGCTGCGGTGAGACTATATTAACATGAAGAACTGAAGATCAGGTTTCAATAAAACAAGTCAAATGTTCCTGTTTCTATGAGACCAGATGTTTGAGCGAGAGACGAAGCGAGAAAAGATCCTGGAGGCCCGGCAGAGAGAGATCCGTCTCAAGGAGAGGAGCCGTTCCGAGCAAAGTCGGGACGAGGACGGGGGACGGGAGGACGGAGACCAGAGTCCACATCAGCTGATAGCCAGAGCCGAGGACGACTTCTACGTGGTCACGGAGACGGAGATGAAGAGGAGGCGGGAGAAGGTGGACCAGACAGCCGGAGCCAGAACCAGCTCCGAATCAGTGGACCATGACCATGGCCAGACTCAGGGCCAGTACCAGGGCCTTTCTTCAGACCGGAGTACTGATGAGCTCTGAAGTTGTCCTATTCTTTAATTAATAAAACAGATGTGGATTGAAGCAGAATATTTTCTTTGATAAAAACATGTTTTAAAGTCTGAAAGTCACAGTGAATACAACATTTTAAATTAATTTGTATTTGAATGTTTTAATAAATTAACTGAAATGTTATTTTTGTTTATCGTTTGAAAGTAAACGTGAAGAAAAGAGATGCAACTGGTCACTTCCTCTTGAATACAGACCGACCCTGTTGTAATCCTTTAAATCAGTAAAGTATTTATCTGAATATCGGACCACAGAACTCAGTCCACCAGAGAGCATATATATATATATATATATATATATATATATATATATATATATATATATATATATATATATAAAAATATATATATATATAAATATATATATATATATATATATAAATATATATATATATATATATATATATATATATATATGAATATATATATATATATATATGAATGACGCAGCTGATGACGTCCAGACGTAAGTAACGTTGGCGTCTGACGCAGAGACGCTCGGTTGGGAACCCGGAAGTGGACTCGCATTGTTTACATGCTCCTCTTTGTTCGGTGGAAGTTCCGCTAAAAAAATGTCCAATAAACGGTCGAAGATCACCGAGAACCGGATCCTCCGGGAGAACCGGATCCTCCCGGACAACCGGGGCCTCCGGGCGGCCATCGACGAGCAGCTGGCGGCGGCCGCGGAGGAGATCTTCTGGCTGCTGAAGGAGTGCGGACTGGCGGACGTGGAGGAGCTGCGGGACCGGGTCGCGGAGCGGATCACCGCGGCGGTGGAGCTCATCTTCAGCGCGTTTGGTGCCTCCAGAGCGGCCGAGAGGGAACCAGAGCAGCCCGCTGAACCTGGAACCGATGGCAGAGATTCGTGTCCAGGTAGAGCCCATGTTTCTACTCGTAACACCGGTAGAGCCCATGTTTCTACTCGTAACACCGGTAGAGCCCATGTTTCTACTCGTAACACCGGTAGAGCCCATGTTTCTACTCGTAACACCGGTAGAGCCCATGTTTCTACTCGTAACACCGGTAGAGCCCATGTTTTTACTCGTAACACCGGTAGAGCCCATGTTTCTACCGGTAGAGCCCATGTTTTTACTCGTAACACCGGTAGAGCCCATGTTTCTACCGGTAGAGCCCATGTTTCTACCGGTAGAGCCCATGTTTCTACTCGTAACACCGGTAGAGCCCATGTTTTTACCGGTAGAGCCCATGTTTTTACTCGTAACACCGGTAGAGCCCATGTTTTTACCGGTAGAGCCCATGTTTCTACCGGTAGAGCCCATGTTTCTACTCGTAACACCGGTAGAGCCCATGTTTTTACCGGTAGAGCCCATGTTTTTAGTCGTAACACCGGTAGAGCCCATGTTTTTACCGGTAGAGCCCATGTTTCTACCGGTAGAGCCCATGTTTCTACTGGTAGAGCCCATGTTTCTACCCGTAACACCGGTAGAGCCCATGTTTCTACCCGTAACACCGGTAGAGCCCATGTTTTTACTCGTAACACCGGTAGAGCCCATGTTTCTACCGGTAGAGCCCATGTTTCTACCCGTAACACCGGTAGAGCCCATGTTTCTACCGGTAGAGCCCATGTTTTTACTCGTAACACCGGTAGAGCCCATGTTTTTACTCGTAACACCGGTAGAGCCCATGTTTCTACCGGTAGAGCCCATGTTTCTACCCGTAACACCGGTAGAGCCCATGTTTCTACCGGTAGAGCCCATGTTTTTACTCGTAACACCGGTAGAGCCCATGTTTCTACCGGTAGAGCCCATGTTTTTACCCGTAACACCGGTAGAGCCCATGTTTTTACTCGTAACACCGGTAGAGCCCATGTTTTTACCCGTAACACCGGTAGAGCCCATGTTTTTACTCGTAACACCGGTAGAGCCCATGTTTCTACCCGTAACATCGGTAGAGCCCATGTTTCTACCCGTAACACCGGTAGAGCCCATGTTTTTACTCGTAACACCGGTAGAGCCCATGTTTCTACCGGTAGAGCCCATGTTTTTACCCGTAACACCGGTAGAGCCCATGTTTTTACTCGTAACACCGGTAGAGCCCATGTTTTTACCCGTAACACCGGTAGAGCCCATGTTTTTACCCGTAACACCGGTAGAGCCCATGTTTCTACCGGTAGAGCCCATGTTTTTGCCCGTAACACCGGTAGAGCCCATGTTTCTACCCGTAACATCGGTAGAGCCCATGTTTTACTCGTAACACCGGTAGAGCCCATGTTTCTACCGGTAGAGCCCATGTTTCTACTCGTAACACCGGTAGAGCCCATGTTTCTACCCGTAACACCGGTAGAGCCCATTTTTCTACCGGTAGAGCCCATGTTTCTACTCGTAACACCGGTAGAGCCCATGTTTCTACCGGTAGAGCCCATGTTTCTACCCGTAACACCGGTAAAGCCCATGTTTCTACTCGTAACACCGGTAGAGCCCATGTTTCTACCGGTAGAGCCCATGTTTCTACCGGTAGAGCCCATGTTTCTACCGGTAGAGCCCATGTTTTTACCCGTAACACCGGTAGAGCCCATGTTTCTACCCGTAACATCGGTAGAGCCCATGTTTTTACCCGTAACATCGGTAGAGCCCATGTTTCTACCGGTAGAGCCCATGTTTTACTCGTAACACCGGTAGAGCCCATGTTTCTACCGGTAGAGCCCATGTTTCTACTCGTAACACCGGTAGAGCCCATGTTTCTACTCGTAACACCGGTAGAGCCCATGTTTCTACCGGTAGAGCCCATGTTTCTACCCGTAACACCGGTAGAGCCCATGTTTCTACTCGTAACACCGGTAGAGCCCATGTTTCTACCCGTAACACCGGTAGAGCCCATGTTTCTACTCGTAACACCGGTAGAGCCCATGTTTCTACCCGTAACACCGGTAGAGCCCATGTTTCTACTCGTAACACCGGTAGAGCCCATGTTTCTACCCGTAACACCGGTAGAGCCCATGTTTCTACTCGTAACACCAGTAGAGCCCATGTTTCTACCCGTAACACCGGTAGAGCCCATGTTTTTACTCGTAACACCGGTAGAGCCCATGTTTCTACCCGTAACACCGGTAGAGCCCATTTTTCTACCGGTAGAGCCCATGTTTCTACTCGTAACACCGGTAGAGCCCATGTTTCTACCGGTAGAGCCCATGTTTCTACCCGTAACACCGGTAAAGCCCATGTTTCTACTCGTAACACCGGTAGAGCCCATGTTTCTACCGGTAGAGCCCATGTTTCTACCCGTAACACCGGTAGAGCCCATGTTTTTACTCGTAACACTGATAGAGCCCATGTTTTTACCCGTAACACCGGTAAAGCCCATGTTTCTACCGGTAGAGCCCATGTTTTTACCCGTAACACCGGTAGAGCCCATGTTTCTACCGGTAGAGCCCATGTTTTTACTCGTAACACCGGTAGAGCCCATGTTTTTACCCGTAACACCGGTAGAGCCCATGTTTCTACCGGTAGAGCCCATGTTTTTACTCGTAACACCGGTAGAGCCCATGTTTCTACCGGTAGAGCCCATGTTTTTACTCGTATCACCGGTAGAGCCCATGTTTTTACTCGTAACACCGGTAGAGCCCATGTTTCTACCCGTAACATCGGTAGAGCCCATGTTTTTACCCGTAACACCGGTAGAGCCCATGTTTCTACCGGTAGAGCCCATGTTTTTACTCGTAACACCGGTAGAGCCCATGTTTCTACTCGTAACACCGGTAGAGCCCATGTTTCTACCCGTAACACCGGTAGAGCCCATGTTTCTACTCGTAACACCGGTAGAGCCCATGTTTCTACCCGTAACACCGGTAGAGCCCATTTTTCTACCCGTAACACCGGTAGAGCCCATGTTTCTACTCGTAACACCGGTAGAGCCCATGTTTCTACCGGTAGAGCCCATGTTTCTACCTGTAACACCGGTAGAGCCCATGTTTCTACTCGTAACACCGGTAGAGCCCATGTTTTTACTCGTAACACCGGTAGAGCCCATGTTTCTACCCGTAACATCGGTAGAGCCCATGTTTTTACCCGTAACACCGGTAGAGCCCATGTTTCTACCGGTAGAGCCCATGTTTCTACTCGTAACACCGGTAGAGCCCATGTTTCTACCCGTAACACCGGTAGAGCCCATGTTTCTACTCGTAACACCGGTAGAGCCCATGTTTCTACCGGTAGAGCCCATGTTTCTACCTGTAACACCGGTAGAGCCCATGTTTCTACCTGTAACACCGGTAGAGCCCATGTTTCTACTCGTAACACCGGTAGAGCCCATGTTTCTACCCGTAACACCGGTAGAGCCCATGTTTCTACCCGTAACACTGGTAGAGCCCATGTTTTACTCGTAACACCGGTAGAGCCCATGTTTCTACCGGTAGAGCCCATGTTTTTACCCGTAACACCGGTAGAGCCCATGTTTTTACTCGTAACACCGGTAGAGCCCATGTTTCTACCCGTAACACCGGTAGAGCCCATGTTTTTACTCGTAACACCGGTAGAGCCCATGTTTTTACCCGTAACACCGGTAGAGCCCATGTTTTTACTCGTAACACCGGTAGAGCCCATGTTTTTACCCGTAACACCGGTAGAGCCCATGTTTCTACTCGTAACAACCGTAGAGCCTATGTTTATGGGTAGAAACTGCAAACAGCTGAACTGTGACCAACAGGTGTGAGTGATAGAGCTGACGGGGTGGGTGTGACCAACAGGTGCACGGAATGAGCTGATTAGATGAGTGCAGCAGAGTGGGCAGGTGAGAGCTGAACTGTGACACGAAACCAGTCTTATGCAGTAATTTACAACCCTTCTTCTTCTTCTTATCTAGCAAAATATAATTGCACATGGTAAAACTGAGTTTAGAAGACATGAACTTCATTTACAGATAACAACTGTGAACTATGATAGCAATACATTATATATCTTATGAATGAAGTCGCATTACAACCCACAGTTATTGGCCTCCTTTCCATTTCATGTCCGCCCACTCTGAAACCTTGCTACATATGATCCAAATTGTAACAGCATCCAAAACATATTCGTATTAGATTTGACAAAATGATTAACATGTAAAGAGACGGTGCTCACCCGTTTTTTGACATCTTGGCACGCTCGTAGTCGTCATCAAGTCAGTGTTTGTTGTCTTTAGAAGCAACAAATGTAAATCTTAGAACTGGCCTGTAGCTGACGTTCTTCTTACACCTCCAAAATCATAAATGCCACGCCGGTGTTTGTGTCAAACTGGTGAACAAAAAGGTAAACACAGTGGACACAATTGTCATGCTCTTGCACCTGTATAGTCCATCCATCCAACTTCATCCGCTTAAATCCGGGGTCGGGTCGCGGTGACAGCAGACCCAGCAGGCCGACCCACACTTCCCTCTCACCCACAACATTTTCCAGCTCACTCTGGGGGATCCCGAGGCGCTCCCAGGCCAGCTGGTAGATCTAATCCCTCCAGCGTGTCCTGGGTCTTCCCCGGGGTCTCCTCCCAGTTGTATATATCACCTGTATAGTAAACAACTGAACTTCTGTATGTCATTATCCCAATAACTGCTAAAGTAGTTTCCAGGATGCAAAGCTGCACAAGACACAGTGCTACCACGTTGGTAAGTTCACTTTTTAACATGTTTAAATTGAAACATCTTTCTGTAAAAAATAATGCATGCATGCACATTAGTATGTTAAGAAGTATGTTTGATTGTGTAAATACTTATTTTGTTGATATTTATATACTATTTGTTTTGTTGCTTCAGGGCAACATTGTGCAATTAGACTACTTATGAGGCAATAACCTGCTGTAGTGTGGAGATGATAATTATGACCAGTCATTGGTTTACTATCTACTTGTGTGTGTGTGTGTGTGTGTGCGCGCAAAACACTAAAATCTGTGCTTCTGCTTTCCTCCAGGAGAATGCATGTCTGTGGATGAAAACAGAAATAAAGAAAGGTTCCACATATCCCAGTGCTTACCCAGAACACCAGGGTCTTTCAAGATGTGACACACTTTTATGATGGTTTACTTGTTAATGTTGTCAAAATAAAATGTTCTAAATGCCGATATTGCTTGTTTTCCTTATTTTCATATGCAATATAAAACACCTTGGTGTTTCAATACCCTCCTAGCACATTGTTGCCCTGAGGCAACAACAATGTGGCTGGTGAGGTGGGGTCGGGCATTTTATTATTGATACATTATCAGGAACCCAACATTCCCCAAAAGAGACATGAAACATTTGTTACCTTTTGTTAAACAAAAAATGACACGATGGAGGGTTACAATGTGGTATATGAAAGTCCTCCAATGGGTGAGAAAGCCAAGTCCCTTTGTTTGGTTAAAGAATGTATCTGGAGTGAAATTATTTTGTAACTGGAAACTGGAAATACTTGATTGTCTCTGAGGGACTTCTTTAGGTGCACTACTACAGATCAGACGTGAAATTAGTTTGTAACTGCGTCATTCTCTTTTAAATATAATCTGAAATTAACTGATTTGAAGTTGGCTCATAAAGGAGATTTTGATAGGCTTTCATTTTGAAATCAAACATCAGAATGTCCTGATTGTCTCTTGAGGGGCATCTTGAGGTGGTCTACTATAGATCAGTGGAGGCTGGCTTGACGGCGGTGCTCTACCGGTGTTACATTTTTTTTGTTGGTCTAAACATACTCAACTAATCTCTAATCTAAACACACCGGACTAGTCTCTGGTCTAAACATACCGAACCAGTCTCTGGTCTAAACATACCCGAAAACAGGAAGTGAGTCTTTGTTTGAGGGAACTTATGATACGAAGAAGAACCATTCCACCCTTTTAAATGCAAAAAAAGAAAACAAACTGTTATTATTGTGGGGAAAGGAGCTGAAGAGTAGGATCTCAGCCTGGTCCTCGTTTAACTGAAGGGAGTTATAAGGCAACCGGTCTGTAATTTTTTGGAGACTGTTGTGTTATTGAGGGCCAGGTAGATCTGAGTATCATCAGCGTAGAAATGAAGATAGCCATTACTACCCTAACCCTAAAATGTAACACTGTGGAGTCCCACATGTAGAGACAGAAGAGAAGTGGGCATAAAACCAAACCCTGTGGAGTCCTACATCTAAAGACAGAAGAGAGGTGGGCCTAAAACCAAACCCTGTGGAGTCCCACATGTAAAGACAGAAGAGAAGTGGGCATAAAACCAAACCCTGTGGAGTCCTACATCTAAAGACAGAAGAGAGGTGGGCCTAAAACCAAACTCTGTGGAGTCCCATATGTGCTGTGAGTCCACTGACTTCTGGGACTTCCTGTATCTTGCTGAGTATATTCTTTAAATAGGTTTCTCTGCTATATTACTACTGTATCTGCTGTATTTAGTTATACTAGAATGCTAATCTGTGCTGTCTTTCTAATTTGAACATTTTGAGCTGTGATTTCTTGCTTTTTTAAACAAGTGACTGAAAAGTCAACGACACCAGCTAGGATTTAAGTATTTGCTCTGTAATCCAAATCTACTAGGGACTAAACTATATTCTACTTTTTACCTTGAGGTAAACAGATCTTTGTCCTTAATCAGTTTGGCAAGAATTTCACATTCTAGCAAACTAAGACTTCACTGGTGGAAAGGATCCTCCTGCCTGAGTGCCGACTCTTACCAGTATCGATCACTGAGTGGGCAATTCCTTCAACGACCTGTGGGCGGGCTCGACACAGCTGTAACTAATTATCGCCAACTCGGGTGTATAACCAGGCTGGGGCTTGTAGCGTCAGGGAAGAGTCTTTCGTGGGAGTCAAGACTCGGAGGATAAAGACCTAGGAGTCTTTCAATGGAGTCAAGACTCGGAGGATAAAGACCTACGAGTCTTTCAATGGAGTCAAGACTCGGAGGATAAAGACCTAGGAGTCTTTCGTGGGAGTCAAGGCTCGGAGGATAAAGACCTAGGAGTCTTTCGTGGGAGTCAAGACTCGGAGGATAAAGACCTAGGAGTCTTTCGTGGGAGTCAAGACTCGGAGGATAAAGACCTAGGAGTCTTTCGTGGGAGTCTTCGGTGGTGGCTGGGGGCGGCTGAGTATAAACATTTCCCTGTGATAATGTGTGCAATCACTGGACTTCCTGGTTCTCACTGAGACTTGGATCACACCAGACAACACATCAACCCCTGCTGCTCACTCCTCGGCCTTCTCCTTCAGCCACACACCCAGACCCTATTGTCGGGGTGGTGGCACAGGTCTACTCATCTCACCCAAATGGAGTTTTGCTCTCTACCCGCTTCCATTTACCCCACTATCTTTTGAATTGCATGCAGTGACGGTTACTCATCCGGTTCAACTAACCATTGTTGTTCTCTACCGTCTACCTGGCTCCTTGGGAGACTTCTTGGAAGAACTAGACGTCCTCCTATCAAACTTCCCAGAAAACGGCCCCCCGCTCATCTTTCTGGGTGACTTCAACATCCAGACAGAGAAGTCATGTGACCTGCTACTCTTACTGTCTTCCTTTGCTCTCTCTCTCAGTCCTTCCCCTCCTACTCACAAAGCTGGACACCACCTTGACTATATGTTCACCAGAAACTGCTCTACATCCAACCTCACTGTAAATCCACTTCATGTCTCTGACCACTTCTTCATCTCTTACTCTCTCCCATTCTTTGGAACTGACAACCCTCCCACAACGGACTCTGCACCTGTCCGTCGCAACATCCGCACCCTCTTACCCTCTTACCCTCTCTCTCTCTCTCCCTCTCTCCCTCTCTCCCCCTCTCCCTCTCATCCTCCTCTCTGGCCTCGTCTGTTCTGTCAGCCCTCCCTTCAACTGACTCCTCACTCATCCAGCCTAACTTTGCCACTGACACTCTCTACGCTGTCTTCCTCTCTTGATTCTCTCTGTCCTCTTATGACTCGAAAGGTCCGCAAGTCCTCTCCGGCTCCGTGGCTGTCCGAACCGGTGCGCGCCGAGAGAGCCACTATGCGAGCATCGGAAAGGAAATGGCGAAAATCCAAACACCCCGGCGACCTGCTCGCCTATCACTCTCTTCTCTCCTCCTTCTCTGCGTCCATCTCTGCAGCCAAAAGTCTGTTCTACCAATCCAGAATCGAATCCTCTGTCTAACCCCAAAAAGCTCTATTTTTTCCAACCTCCTTGACCCCCCTGGTCCCCACCACCTGAAAATTAACCCGGACAAGACTGAACTTCTCCTCCTTCCAGGAAAAGTCTCTCCCACCCACGACCTATCTATTAACTTCAACAACTCAGTGTTGGCCCCGCCCCCGACTGCCAGGAACCTCGGTGTGACACCTGTCAGTCAACTCTCCCTGACTGCCAACATTACCACAACAACACGCTCCTGTAGGTACATGCTGTACAACATCAGGAGAATACGACCTCTTCTCACTCAGAAGGCGGCACAGGTTCTGGTCCAGGCTCTGGTCATCTCACAGCTAGACTATTGCAACTCCCTCCTGGCAGGTCTACCTGCTAATGTCATTTGACCTCTACAGCTCATCCAGAATGCAGCTGCTCGACTGGTCTTCAACCTCCCGAAATTTACCTGCACTACTCCGCTCCTCTGCGACCTTCACTGGTTACTGGTGGCCGCAGCATCCACTTCAAAACATTGGTACTTGAGTACCGTGCTGCGAACAGATCGGGTCCGGTCTACATCCAGGACATGGTCTAACCTCACACCAGGACATGGTCTAACCTCACACCCAGGACATGGTCTAACCTCACACCCAGGACATGGTCAAACCGTACACCCAGGACATGGTCTAACCTCACACCTAGGACATGGTCTAACCTCACACCCAGGACATGGTCTAACCGTACACCCCAGCTCGTTCACTTCGCTCGGCTTCTGCCAATCGGCTTGTAGCTCCTTCACTTCGAGCTAAACACTCAACAAAATCACGACTGTTTGCTGTGCTGGCTCCTCATTGGTGGAACGAGCTCCCCATTGACATCAGGACAGCAGAAAGTCTCTACACCTTCCGTCGCAAACTAAAAACACATCTTTTTCGCTATAGGGAAGGTAGAGCCGTAGTAGCACTTTAGTAGCACTTAAATGTCTCTTACTGATAGCACTTTGTAGTTTAACGTTATTGAAGAAATTGTACTTGCTTGATTCTTGTTGTTCTGAGTTTGGACTCATGGTTTAACTCACTTATTGTAAGTTGCTTTGGATAAAAGCGCCAGCTAAATGACATGTAATGTAATGTAGAGACAGAAGAGAGGTGGGCCTAAAACCAAACCCTGTGGAGTCCCACGTGTCCCCAGCAGGAAGGAAGGACTTGTGGTACCTCTCTTTCACACACCGGGGGTGAAGCAGCCGGTGGTTGAAGCTGTACAGACCTGACAGTGTCCTGCATGGGGTGGGAGGTGTTGTCCATCAGGAATGATAGCTTAGTCATCATCCTCCTGTCTCCCACCACCTCAACTGTATCTAGTGGACACCCCAAAACGCTGATATATACACATGCATGTATATGTGTGTGTGTGTATATATATATATATATATATGTATATAGGTATATATATATATATATGTATGTGTATATATAGGTATATATATATGTATGTATATATATATGTATATGTATATATATATATATATATATATGTATATATATGTATATTTCTGATCGAGCACAGATCTCCCCATGCCACCTGGTTCCAGGACATAGACTGACTCAAAGCTGTGCTATCTATTCACAAACTGAAGGAACTGAATGTCTCTGCAGGGCGAAGACACCAGCATGTTCAACCTGTATGACAAGATGGGTGGCTTCCTGAAGAAAGCCGAGCTGTGGAGAAGGTCCTCTTCACAGAGGGAGCTCATCTGCTTTCCTCAGGTGGAAGATTTTCTCTCTAGTGAGGATGTGGACAGAGCTCCAGTCAAGTCGGTCATAGTGGGACATTTGACCAACTTGATTCAAGATTTTCATTCCTACTTTCCTGACATGGAGGATAGATCTGCAGAGCTGGATTGGGTGAGAAACCCATTTATTCTGTCTGAAGGAAGTGGAGGCAAGCTACCTGTCACTTATCAGGAAAAACTCCTGAACGTGTCATCTCCAGATGAAGTTTGCCACATCCTCACTCACACAGTTTTGGGTGTGTGTGAAGCAGGAGCACCCTGATCTGGGACAGAAAGCTTTGGAGCAGCTACTACCCTTTGCCTTCACATATCTATGTGAGGCCTCCTTCTCTGTTATCAAAACGAAGCAAAGGAACAGACCTGGAGAAGAGCTTGATCACAGCAGGCGCCTCCCTGCCACCAAGACTGACAAAGATTATCAGTGAAGCACAAGTTTCTCACTAACGTAAGTGCAATAGCACTCAGTTCAATGCAACAATGCAATCTTCAGTTTCTACAGTTCAATAAATCAGACACTGATGGCACAGCGCTGTGTATTACTTTTGATTTGTGCTGGTTAGGGGTACATCACTGAAAAAAGGTTGACTGCATTAGAGGATCTTTGATCTCTGTGATCAAGCAGATTCCTGATCATTATTGATTATGATTTCATTGTTTTATATATTCTTTGATAAGTAACAAGGATCAGACAGAGATCTTCAGTCGGCAGCTGAACCGAATGAACACGTTTTAATGAGACATCAAAGTGTCAGAGAGGATTTTAACTGTTTCTTTCTTTCTTTCAGAGTTTTGTTTCTCTGAAGGACCTCCGAAGCAGGACCACCTGGGCAAACTGAAGGACCCTCTGCCCGGCACTTCCTCCAGGCCAGACCGTGTCTCTGAAACGGATCACCGACCGGACTCTCTGGACGATCTAGCCGGCAAGGACGACGAAGAGAGCGACAAAGAGGCGCCCCCCCACTGTTGCAGAATCTGCAGGAAGTCGTTCAACAGGAAAGGCTTTTTGATGAAACACGTGGAAAAACACTTGAAGGAGGCGGAGTGTGTTTGCGGTCTGTGTGGGGAGCGCTTGGATTCCAGCGACGACCTGAGGCTGCACCACCAAACTCACCGCGACAGCAGCAGGACCTGCCACATCTGCAGCAAGAAGTTCCCCTCGATCCGCGCTCAGGAGACGCACCTGAGGCTGCACACAGGAGAGAAACCATTCAGCTGCCACATCTGCGGAAAAGGCTTCAACCAGAAGGGAAACATGGTGACACACATGAGGATCCACACAGCGGAGAAGCCATTCAGGTGCACCACGTGTCACAAAGTGTTCAGCCACACAGGCTCTCTGGAGCGACACATGAAGGTCCACGATGGACAGACGCCGTTTAGCTGCAAAGTCTGCGGGAAAAGCTTCAGCAAGAGCGCTGAGCTGAGGCGACACGTCCAGAGCCATGAGTCGGCCGCTACGCCTGCCACCAGGAGCAGGCGCAGGAAACCGAGTCTGACTCCTTCTCACTGCTGCAAGGTCTGCGGGAACGCCTTTCACAATAAAGGCAACTTTGTGCGGCACGCAGAGACTCATTTAAATGATCCCGTATGTCGCTGTGGTGTCTGTGGAGAGCAGTCGGAGTCCTCTGAGAGTTTTCTGCTTCACATCCAGAGCCACAGAGAAACCAACAGGATGTGTGACATCTGCGGCATCAGCTTCAGGGACATGGAGATCCACATGAGGACGCACACCGGCCAGAAGCCCTTCAGCTGCAAAGACTGCGGCAAAGACTTCCCTAGGAAGGGCTCTCTGGAGAGACACATGAAGCTGCACGCTGGCGACAGGCCGTACATCTGCGAGTTCTGCGGGAAAACTTTCATTGAAAACACCGTCCTGAAGAGACACATCAAGAGCCACACGGGAGGAAAGCCCAGGATCTACTCCTGTGACAGCTGCAGCAAAACATTCACCATGAGCCAGCATCTGGACGTGCACAAGAGGATCCACACCGGGGAGAAACCGTACACCTGCAGGGTCTGCGGGAAGAATTTCCGGCAGATCGGCAACCTGGACTCCCACATGAGGATCCACACGGGGGAGAAGCCGTTCATCTGCAGCCTCTGCGGGAAGAGGTTTCGTCAGAAGATCTCGCTGGAGACGCACGAGAGGTTCCACAAGAAGGAGAAACTGTTCAGCTGCCAGCTCTGCAGCAAAGGCTTCGTCCAGAAGATCGACCTGAAGAGACACATGCTGACGCACACAGGGGAGAAACCCTACAGCTGCAGCATCTGCGGGAAGAGCTACCAGGAGAAACGCTCCGTAGACTCTCACATGAAGGTCCACACCGGAGAACGAGCCGGAAGGGACTCCGAGGTGACGTCGAACCTGAACCGCCAGGAAGGAGTTCACGCCGACTTCATCCAGCTGTGACCTCCGTCCAGCTGTGTGTGTGTGTGTGTGTGTGTGTGTGTGTGTGCGCGTGCGTGTGCGTGCACACACACACACAGGACTATCCTATAGATCTGAATGGTCTCTGAAGCTTTTATCTCTTTACTAACAGATGATATTTACTTTTGCACATTGAGAACTAAACTCTGGTCCTCTGAGCAACAGCTGGATAAGAAGAGAACAAATCAGTTGGTCAAAGAAACTGGAAGCTGAGCATCAGAATGTGTGCAGATTAAAATATATATGAATCGCAGTTTAAACATCTTCAATCAATATTTACGGTTCAATAATGAAACTAATTCAACATCATGTTTAACAAGATTATTCTGTCTGTTAGTTCCTGTTTTGTTTTATTACGGAGAGAAGACAATATTAGTATTCAATATATCAATATAATTATATAACAGCTGGTTTATGAATAAAGTGTTCTTCTGTCTGTTAATGTGAAGACTTTCATATTTAGTTTATTTCTATAGGAAGTTAACTTGATCACTGAAAACAGTTTTTGAGTCGAGGAGCAGACGGTTAAAATTTCAAGTACGTTTTAAAATACACAGATTATATTAATGTAGAAACTACATTTTCTATTCCCCATAACTTTTCATAAAACGTGCTATAATATTCAAAAATCTACACGATTGATTTATCGGGTTAAATTATGACAAAACATCCGAATGTATAAGCGCTGGTTAGCAGGCAGTAACCAATCAGAGGCAACGGTCTTTAATTTCAGTCGTTGACGACATACAGACGTTAATATAACTGTTACTCTACTTTAATATATATATATATATATATGGAACTAAATCATAGAACAAGTTAGACATTATTGTGACGTTCTGCCCTTTGACCTTTGATAAGGAACTTCTCTAACTGGACCTCAGGAATGTTAATTGATTATATGCACCCTTCGTTAGGGTTTGTTAAACCAGGTTACCAATAGGGCGGTTTATTAATACTCTCATCATAAAGTTAATAGTTTAATACTACTCTTCATAAAGTTAATAAACAGTTTTTCTCTCATCATAAAGTTAGTTTAATACTACTCTTCATAAAGTTAATAAACAGTTTTTCTCTCAAAAAGTTAATAAATAGTTTTTAATACTCTTCATAAAGTTAATAAATTGTTTATTAATACTCTTCATAAAGTAATGAAACAGTTTTTTTCTCTCATCAAAGTTAATAAATAGCTTATTAATACTCTTCATAAAGTTAATAAACTGTTTATTAATAGTCTTCATAAAGTTAATAAACTGTTTTTCTCTCATAAAGTTAATAAATAGCTTATTAATACTCTTCATAAAGTTAATAAATAGCTTATTAATACTCTTCATAGAGTTAAACAGTATTAATACTCTTCATAAAGTAATGAAACAGTGTTTCTCTCATCAAAGTTAATAAATAGCTTATTAATATTTTTCATAAAATTAATAAATAGTTTATTAATTGTCTTTATACAGTTAAACAGTTTATTAATACTCTTCATAAAGTTAATAGTGTTTCTCTCATCATAAAGTTAATAAATAGTTTATTAATACTCTTCATAAAGTAATGAAACAGTTTGTCTCTCATCAAAGTTAATAAATAGCTTATTAATACTCTTCATAAAGTTAATAAATAGCTTATTAATACTCTTCATAAAGTAATGACACAGTTTTTCTCTCATCAAAGTTAATAAATAGCTTATTAATACTCTTCATAAAGTAATGAAACAGTTTTTCTCTCATCAAAGTTAATAAATAGCTTATTAATACTCTTCATAAAGTTAATAAATAGTTTATTAATTGTCTTTATACAGTTAAACAGTTTATTAATACTCTTCATAAAGTTAATAAATAGTTTATTAATACTCTTCATAAAGTAATTAAACAGTTTGTCTCTCATCAAAGTTAATAAATAGCTTATTAATACTCTTCATAAAGTAATGAAACAGTGTTTCTCTCATCAAAGTTAATAAATAGCTTATTAATACTCTTCATAAAGTAATGAAACAGTGTTTCTCTCATCAAAGTTAATAAATAGCTTATTAATACTCTTCATAAAGTAATGAAACAGTGTTTCTCTCATCAAAGTTAATAAATAGCTTATTAATACTCTTCATAAAGTAATGAAACAGTGTTTCTCTCATCAAAGTTAATAAATAGCTTATTAATACTCTTCATAAATAGTACACTGCAGTCAACATAAAGCTAATTTGTCTATTTCTGCCATTCAGTTAAAACGTGATAAAAAGATTAAAGTTAAGTTTATTACCAACTAAATGTGTAGTCGCTTTCTGCTGCAAAACAAAAACAACCAGTCGTGAATATGTTATTATATTCATGTAATTCTATATATTTCTGAACGGAACTGAATCTTCCTCCATAACGAAGCGCTTGTTGTTCGCCCTCCGGTCCAGCAGAGGTCGCTGTTCGCTTCCGCCGCTCCGCTCTCCTCAAAGCGAACTGTCCGTGTGCGCGGCCCCGCTGGCTCTCTTTGTCCGCACAAGAGGAGCACAATGTGCGCCGTGCGGCTGCTGCGGGTGTCGGTACGCGAGCGGCTCGGCGCCGCCGCCGAAGACGTTCTGCTGCGGGTGGAAGAAGGACAAGAAGCGGCGGACATCCCGGCGCTGAGAGCGCTGCTCACCGAGCGGCTCGCGGCTGCGGAGGAGGAGATTGTCGGTCTGTTGGAGGAAACCGTGGCGGAGTACGAAGACCGAGCCGAGCGGTCCGAGCGAGAGGTCCGCCGCCAGAAGAGGCTGCTCGATGCCCTGCTGAAGCCCGACGTGCAGCTGCAGCGAGCAGGTACGTCCAGAGGACAGGCCCGGGGAGAAGGTGGCAGATGCTAAGCTAACGCGGCTAACAACCGCAACTCCCATGAGTCTCATACGAAGCAGGGCCAGCAAAGCATCATGGGAGCTGTAGTTTTACTCAAAGGATTTAATGTGTTTGTGTTCTAACAACACTTTCGATTGAACCAGACATCCTTTAATCGGTATACTAGTAAACACACTCTCTGTAACGCTGGTCACGTGACACCTGTCCATCCGGGGAGAGGATCCTCCCGAAGGGGTCTTCCCGTTGTACCTTGAGCTGACACTTCTATCCAAAGCGACTCTAGGACACATCGACTACGGCGAGCCGGGAATCGAACTGCCGATCCTCTGGTTGATAGACGGCTAACCACCAAAACCACAACGTGTTTCTGTTTATTTGGGAGTTTTTCCTGATCCGATGTGAGGTCAAAGGTCAGGGATGTCAAATGTGTACAGATTGCAAAGCCCTCTGAGGGGAGTTTGTGATTCTGGGCTCTACTCAACTGAATTTAAAGTAATAATATATATGTATACTAGTATCTATAATGTATATAATATATGTATATAATATGATTAACAAATTTAATCGATTAATCGCATGATTTTTCTGTGATTAAAAGCGATTAATCGCATTATGTGCAAAATTCAATAATGAATTAAAAACTAGTGTATTACACGCTTATATTTTAAATGTTATCAGAGCAATATAACAGGCACTCTCTGGGAGCAACAGCAAGTTAACATACAGAATCTAAATCTGTTTTCTTTTTTTTTCTCGAACAGCAGTAAGGGTCCTGTTAGAGTGAGGTGGTCTAGCACAGATCCGTTCCTTTGTCCATGTTCAATGTGCTGGACTGTGTTTGAACGTGGTCCACAACGTTTCTGCATTTGTTCAGGGCTGAGACATTGTGACAGAGCGCTGGACCAGAGAACTGTCAGCCTCCTGCAGGAGGTGCTGGACCAGAGAACTGTCAGCCTCCTGCAGGAGGTGCTGGACCAGAGAACTGTCAGCCTCCTGCAGGAGGTGCTGGACCAGAGAACTGTCAGCCTCCTGCAGGAGGTGCTCGCAATGCAGGGGGCGTGTTCGCACGGCAGATGTCTCAGCAGCATCATATTTCATGCACTATTCGTGCTAAGTGTGCCGACTTTATTGGGGCTCTCCGGTTCCCCTTTTTGAAGATGGGACCCACCACCCCGGTCTTTGACAGGGATACATGGGTGCAACCCAGCCAGGCCCAAAAGGCCTCCTTCTTCAGCTTGACTGCTACCCTCACCCCCGGTGTCCACCACCGGGTTCTCGGGTTGCCGCCACGACAGGCACCGATGACCTTCCGGCCACAGCCCCGAGCAGCCGCGTCCACAATAGAGGCTTTGAACAAGGTCCACTCGGATTCCATGTCCCCAGCCTCCCTCGGGATTTGTGAGAAGTTCTTCCGGAGGTGGGAGTTGAAGACCTCCCGGACAGGATCCTCTGCCAGACGTTCCCAGTTCACCCTCACTACACGTTTGGGCTTGCCAGGTCTCTCTAGCCGAGTCCCCCGCCATCTGATCCAACTCACCACCAGGTGGTGATCAGTTGACAGCTCTGCTCCTCTCTTCACCCGAGTGTCCAAGACATACGGCCGCAGATCAGATGATACGATTAATAATAATAATGCATTATATTTGTAAGGCACTCTTCATCCAAGAATCTCAGTGCCACAACATATTACACACCTCTCAGCCTGGCTATCTCCAGGAGCTTGGTTCCAGAGTCCATGCTGTGGGTGGAGGTGAGCCCAACTATATGTAGCTAGTACCGCTCCACCTCCTGCACCAGCTCTGGCTCTTTCCCCGCTAGCGAGGTGATGTTCCACGTCCCTAGAGCTCGTCTATACTGGTGGTAATCGGCCTGCTCCTATGTCTACGTAGCACTCGACCCCGATGCTTGTCCCGGCGGGTGTCGAGTCCAAAGGGTTGCTGCTCCATATTGTTTAGTTGGGCTGAGCCCGACCTGGCCCCTCTGCCTCCGGAAGGCTGTCTCTGGTCTGGGCGAGGTGGCTGAAGTCTGTGGGCTGCTATGCATCAGCTTTTTTTTAAAGTGGTCTTAGTCTGGTATCTCCCATGAGTTTGCCTTGGGAGACCCTACCAGGGTTAGGTTGGGGGATTCACAGAGGAATACTAACAAACTAATACTACACTGCTAATATAAAGCCACTGATACTATGAAGCTATAACTTCACTATGATGCTTTAGTTTAGACCTCGTTTTCATTCTGTAGCAGCTTGTGTAGCATGAACACTAATGTGTGTGTGTTTCCTGTTTCCCGCAGATGTCCAGCAGCTGTTGGAGAATAAAGAGCAGCAGGACTGGAGCTCCAGTCTGGACCAGGAGGACCCAGACCCCCCACACATTAAAGAGGACCAGGAGGACCCAGACCCCCCACACATTAAAGAGGAACAGGAGGAACTCTGGACCAGTCAGGAGGGAGAGCAGCTTCAAGGTCTGGAGGAGGCTGGTATCAGGTTCTCATTCACTCCTCTGAAGAGTGAAGATGATGAAGAGGAAGCTCAGTCCTCTCATCTTCATCAAAGAATAACTGAACACATGGAAACAGAAGCTGATGGAGAGGACTGTGGAGGACCAGAACCAGACAGGAACTCAAATCCAGGACCAGACAGAAACTCAGATCAGCATTTACAACCAGTTAATGAAGACGATTTTCCGGACTCTTCTGATACTGATGACTCTGATTGGTCACAAACCAACGGAGCCCGGTTGGGGGTCGAGGCTCAGAAACACAATGAAGTCTCTGAGAGCAATATCGACTCTTCAGCGAAAGAGAGACCATTTCCATGCTCTTATTGTGGGAAAAGTTTCAGCTTGAAGGGCAATTTGAACAGACACATTAGAGATCACACGGGCGAGAGGCCGTTCCCGTGTACCGGCTGTGATAAAACCTTCAAAGACAGCGGCTCACTTACAGCTCACATGAGGTGTCACACCGGAGAGCAGCCATACAGCTGCTTGTTCTGTGGGAAGAACTTCAGCGGGCGAGGAAACATGACCCGGCACATGAGGATCCACACCGGAGAGAAACCCTTCACCTGCTCAGTGTGTAGTAAAAGCTTTCACGTGAAAGAACACCTCAACAGACACATGAAGTATCACACAGGGGAGAAACCCTTCAGCTGCTCCATCTGTGGCAAAGGGTGTGCTCAGAAAACAGACCTGAAGAAACACATGAGGGTCCACACAGGAGAGAAACCCTTCAGCTGTCCCTTCTGTGGGAAGTGTTGTGCTGAAAAAGGAGACTTGACTAAACACATGCGAGTCCACACGGGAGAGAAACCCTTCAGCTGCAACGTATGCGGGAAAAGTTGTGCTCAGAAGGGGAGCCTGAAGATCCACATGAGGGTCCACACAGGAGAGAAACCATTTAGCTGCTCTGTCTGTGGGAAATGTTTCACTGTTACAGGACATTTGAAGAGACACATGAAACTGCACACAGCCGACGGTGGTGGGGGGGGGGGGGGGGGGGGGTGGGGGGGCTGACGCAGATTCACATTCAGCCAAAGAAGAACAGGAAGTTCAACCTTTGAATGCATGATGGATTGAAATTATGTAGAACATGTGATGTGACATTCCGAGACCTGAGACCAGATAACAAGTCCAGTCCAGTACCTGAATGCTGACACATGTTCTGTTTCTAGACCTGAACCCAAGACTTTGTCAGACCCCATCAGGGCCCGGTTCAGACGTAGAACCGGGTCTGACAGCAGATTTCTTGGTACCCATTAAGACGTGCTGATGTTTGTGTTTCTGAGGAGGTTCATGGCGACATGAAGTCAGTCATGGTTTGAGGATCTGACCCCCATCAGACCTCAACCACAGGGTCTTGTAGCCAGCGGAGCGTTGCATTGTGGGATGTGGGACTTCTGGAGCTGGATAGCTTCTTGATCAAACCTCGTCTTTTAAAATAATTAATACAATCAACAGAGACTGTAATACTTTTACTTTGTTATCATCTTAAGTTGTGATTTCCATTAAAACAAAATTCAAAGAATTCACAATAAATTATTGTATTTATAAAAAATAAAAAAAAGTAATTTCTCTATATTAATCTGTTTAAGTTAAACAGCTCATAATTGATCTCTATCTATTTTCTATCAGTCTCCTTTATTTATTCCAGTTTCTCACCATTTCGTTTTGTAATTTTACAAGTTTA
The DNA here is from genome assembly GCF_009769545.1 of Cyclopterus lumpus. NCBI lineage: Eukaryota > Metazoa > Chordata > Actinopteri > Perciformes > Cyclopteridae > Cyclopterus > Cyclopterus lumpus. Next base: position 22,743,528 of record NC_046976.1, on the reverse strand, counting down.
CATTTGACGTTTTGCACCATTACAGCGTTAGAATTTACTTTAGCGTAAGTAAAGCTTGAATGCACCATATTGGAACTGAATGTAACCTTCGTTAGCTGTTAGCTGCTTCGTGCTGTTGACAGACAAGTTGGTTACTTTGATTAATCTGAACAACATGATGGGAATACATTTTAATATTTAATATTTGATCATGACAAAAGTTGCTCTGCTAACCATAACAGTCTAACCACAACTAGCTAACCATAACAATCTAACTACAACTAGTTAATCATAACTAGCTAACCACAAATAGTTAATAATCTAACAACTATTTAATCATAACAAGCTGGCCATAACAAGTTAACCCTAACTAGCTAGCCATGACTAGTTAACATAACTAGCTCAACATAGTGTCAGCTCTTCTGCATATTTCTACAGATTGTTGTTCATGTAACATTTCCAGGATCAGATATCAGAATGAATTTATGCTGATTTTGACTGAATATTTATTTATAATTCATTTGATCTTCATTCATTTGATGTTAACATGGTCCATTGATCCGTTTATTGATCTGTTATCTGCATCGTTATGTTATATTCATGTCGAATTAATAACATGTTCTCCTGTTCTAGAAATGAACTCAGCAGCACTAATCAAATGTCGTAATTCATATTGTATCATATATAAATCAAAAAGAATTTAAACAACATTAAAAGTTTGTTTCAACTTGAATTTGTTCCGTCTTCATTCAGTTTAAGTTTACTGGTCGAGTTCAGCTTGTTATTAACAAAAATATTACACTATTGATCATATTATTACGTTCTTATAATATTGTGCTTGTTATTATTCATATTAATAAATACTATGACAGGGTTCTCTTTAGCACTGTAGCCGTGTATTCCTATAGACCTCAGTAGTAATGACTTCATGAACTTCTTCAATGAAAAGATTTGAACTATTAGAGGCAAGATTGATGATCTCTTGCCCTCAACTACTGCCGATCTGTCATCAAGAGGAGTGGCCTTGGAAACGGCCGTATGCCCTGGTGTATATTTGGATAGCTTTTCTCCCATTAACCTAGACCAATTGTCTTCAACGGTTTCTACTTCTAAACCATCTACCTGTCTCTTAGACCCCATCCCAACGAGGCTGCTTAAAGACGTGTTGCCTTTAATTGGCACCTCTCTGCTGGATATTGTTAATGTGTCTTTGCTAACAGGCCATGTTCCACATTCCTTCAAAGTAGCTGTAATTAAACCTCTCCTGAAGAAGACCACTCTTAATCCAGAGGTGTTGGCTAACTACAGACCGATCTCTAACCTTCCCTTCCTCTCTAAGATCATTGAGGAAGTAGGACTCATCTCTGTACTGGTCTTGTTAGACCTTAGTGCTGATAAAGGACTCATCTCTGTACTGGTCTTGTTAGACCTTAGTGCTGATAAAGGACTCATCTCCGTACTGGTCTTGTTAGACCTTAGTGCTGATAAAGGACTCATCTCCGTACTGGTCTTGTTAGACCTTAGTGCTGATAAAGGACTCATCTCTGTACTGGTCTTGTTAGACCTTAGTGCTGATAAAGGACTCATCTTCGTACTGGTCTTGTTAGACCTGAGTGCTGATAAAGGACTCATCTCCGTACTGGTCTTGTTAGACCTTAGTGCTGATAAAGGACTCATCTCCGTACCGGTCTTGTTAGACCTTAGTGCTGATAAAGGACTCATCTCCGTACTGGTCTTGTTAGACCTTAGTGCTGATAAAGAACTCATCTCTGTACTGGTCTTGTTAGACCTTAGTGCTGATAAAGGACTCATCTCTGTATTGGTCTTGTTAGACCTTAGTGCTGATAAAGGACTCATCTCTGTACTGGTCTTGTTAGACCTTAGTGCTGATAAAGGACTCATCTCCGTACCGGTCTTGTTAGACCTTAGTGCTGATAAAGGACTCATCTCCGTACTGGTCTTGTTAGACCTTAGTGCTGATAAAGAACTCATCTCTGTACTGGTCTTGTTAGACCTTAGTGCTGATAAAGGACTCATCTCCGTACTGGTCTTGTTAGACCTTAGTGCTGATAAAGAACTCATCTCTGTACTGGTCTTGTTAGACCTTAGTGCTGATAAAAGACTCATCTCTGCACTAAGTTGGTTTAAATCCTATTTATCAGATCGATCTCAATTTGTATTTGTAAACGATGAAGCCTCAATGACCACCAACGTTAATCACGGAGTTCCACAAGGTTCTGTGCTTGGACCAATTTTATTTACCTTATATATGCTTCCTTTGGGCAACATTATCAGGAAACACTGCATTAACTTTCATTGCTATGCAGATGATACTCAATTATATCTATGGATCAAACCAGAGGAGACCAACCAGCTCGCTAAAATTCAAGAATGTCTTAAAGACATAAAAACATGGATGACCTGCAACTTCCTGATGTTAAACTCAGACAAAACTGAAGTTATTTTACTGGCCCTGAACACCTCAGAGATCAATTATCTGGTGATGTGGTTTCTGTAGATGGCATTGCCCTGGCATCCAACACCATGTAAAGAATCTCTAGTTATCTTTGACCCAGACTTGTCCTTTAACTCCACGTTAAGCAAATCTCAAGGATTGCATTTTTTCATCTACGTAACATTTCAAAAATCAGGCACATCTTGTCTCAAAAAGATGCAGAAAAGCTGGTTCACGCTTTTGTTACTTCCAGACTAGATTACTGCAACTCCTTATTATCAGGCTGCTTTAATAAGTCTCTTAAGTCCCTCCAGTTGATCCAGAATGCTGCAGCTCGTGTACTCATAAAAACTAAGAAAATAGATCACATGACTCCTGTATTAGCTGCTCTGCACTGGCTCCCTGTAAAATCAAGAATCACATTTAAAATTCTTCTCCTCACCTACAAAGCCTTGATTGGTGATGCACCATCATATCTTAAGGAGCTTGTAGTACCATATTGCCCCACTAGAGAGCTGCGCTCACTAAATGCGGGGCTACTTGTGGTTCCTAGAGTCCTAAAAAGTAGGATGGGAGCAAGAGCCTTCAGTTATCAAGCTCCTCTTTTATGAAACCAGCTTCCACTTTCAGTCCGGGAGGCAGACACAGTCACCTCATTTAAGAATAGACTTAAGACTTTCCTCTTTAATAGTGCTTATAGTTAGGGCTGAATCAGGTTTGCCCTGGTCCAGCCCCTTGATATGCTGCTATAGGCTTATAGGCTGCTGGGGGATGTTTTAGGATACACTGAGCACCTATCTCCTCTTCTCTCTCTCCTTATGGATGAATTTACATCTCTCCATTGCACCTTATTCACTCTGCTTCCTCCCCGGAGTCGTTGTGACTTCACGTCTCATAGGGTCCATTGGACCTGGAGGTGTCTGATGCTGGTGAGCCGGCCTCCCATTGGCCCTGCTGATGCCCCGCCCCCCTCCTCTCTACCTCCTTCTGTTTCATGGATTGGAGTTCCATTCATACATTGTCATATTCATGTAATGTGTTTATGTAACTCTGTAACTCTGTTCATCTGGTCACATGACATCTCTTCATCTGTCCATCCGGGGAGAGGGATCCTCCTCTGTTGCTCTCCTGAAGGTTTCTTCCCTTTTTTCCCTGTCAAAGGTTATTTTTGGGGAGTTTTTCCTGATCCGATGTGAGGTCAAAGGTCAGGGATGTCGTATGTGTACAGATTGTAAAGCCCTCTGAGGCAAATTTGTAATTTATGATATTGGGCTTTACAAAATAAACTATTATTATTATTAGTCACTTTTTTTATTATTATTAGTCACATCACTGTTATTATTATTAGTCACGTTACTATTATTAGTCACATTATTGTTGTTATTTGTGGGGTAATATGGCGCTAACTTGTCAGACTTTGAGTCTTTTATTTTGAAGCTCCGCAGCTCATCGGCCCCGGAAGCTGTAGTCTTCACTGAGGCTAACTTCACAGTATTCAAGATGGCGTCTATCAGAAACATGCGAGTTAGCGGAGTGTTAGCTTAGCATGTTAGCAACACAGCGCTAGTCAGAGGGACGGTGTGACGGAGGGTGTGTGGAGAACAAGTTGGTGTCGTTGTGTGAACATGTGTAAAGTCCAAATGCTGAGAGCGTTGGTGAAGCAGCGACTAACTGCGGCTGCGCAAGAGATATTTGGTCTGTTTGAAAGAACGATAGCAGAGTACGAGGAGGAACTTTGTGCTTCTAAAGAGGAGAACGAGCGACAACGAGAACTACTGGACGCTGTGTTCAACCCTCAGCTGCGGCTACACAGAGCAGGTTGGTTCTCTTTACTTCTCTGGTTACACTGACCTCAGATCAGCAGCTTGGTTCTCTTTACTTCTCTGGTTACACTGACCTCAGATCAGCAGCTTGGTTCTCTTTACTTCTCTGGTTACACTGACCTCAGATCAGCAGCTTGGTTCTCTTTACTTCTCTGGTTACACTGACCTCAGATCAGCAGCTTGGTTCTCTTTACTTCTCTGGTTACACTGACCTCAGATCAGCAGCTTGGTTCTCTTTACTTCTCTGGTTACACTGACCTCAGATCAGCAGCTTGGTTCTCTTTACTTCTCTGGTTACACTGACCTCAGATCAGCAGCTTGGTTCTCTTTACTTCTCTGGTTACACTGACCTCAGATCAGCAGCTTGGTTCTCTTTACTTCTCTGGTTACACTGACCTCAGATCAGCAGCTTGGTTCTCTTTACTTCTCTGGTTACACTGACCTCAGATCAGCAGGTTGGTTCTCTTTACTTCTCTCCGGTTACACTGACCTCAGATCAGAAGTTTGTAGTTATTTAAAGGAAAGGTTCTTCCTATAATATAAGGTCACTCTGTGAGACTTGAATGGTCTTTTTGTGATCTTTGTGACGAGTATGCAGAATTTGATTGAGATTTCATTCAGCTGCTAGTCTGTCAACAACATCTTGTTGTCATTGATGGAAAAAGTTGTTAAAATTCTGTTTAATAAGATTTTAATTTCAGTGTTTTATTGTTAATATTTATGCCTTTTTAAAAGGCAATACACTTCACGGTCAGCTGTCCGTTCTGATTTGGTGTTCATACGCAGACTTGAACCGTCAGTTTAAAAAAATCAATAAATAAAGGAACGTATTAATTTCCTTAAACCACTGGTCAGTAGCTGCTGTAGCACTAACTCTAAACCTGAACCTTAACTCTATAGAGACTGTGTCTGTCCCACGGCCACTTAAATTAATTAAATCAAAAGTAACCAGAAGAGGAGTCATACAAAATAACCTCATACAGGTTAACATCACTACTGCAACAGTGCAACACAACAGGATAATTAAATGTGGACTCCTAAATATTAGATCTCTGTCATCTAAAGCTGTATTAGTAAATGATTTAATATCAGACAATCACATTGATTTATTGTGTCTTACTGAAACCTGGCTGAGCCATGAAGAATATGTCAGCCTAAATGAATCAACTCCTCCAAGTCATATTAATACTCACATTCCTCGAGGCACCGGTCGAGGAGGTGGAGTAGCAGCCATCTTTGACTCAAGCCTATTAATGAATCCTAAACCTAAACTAAACTACAACTCATTTGAAAGCCTTGTTCTTAGTCTTTCACATCCAACCTGGAAAACATTACAGCCAATTCTATTTGTTATACTGTACCGGCCACCAGGTCCATATGCAGAATTTATATCTGAATTTTCAGAGTGTTTATCAAGTTTAGTCCTTAAAACTGATAAGGTTATTATTGTAGGAGATTTTAATATTCATGTGGATATTGATAATGATTGCCTTAGTGCTGCATTTATCTCATTGTTGGACTCGATTGGCTTCTGTCAGAGTACAGAAACCCACTCACTGATTTGGCCACACCCTCCACCTTGTTCTTACATATGGCATTGACATTGAGCATTTGGAGGTCTTCCCACAGAACCCTCTTCTGTCAGACAATGGTACCTCATAACTTTTGAGTTTATACTCCCGGAGTATACACCGTTAGTCAAAAGTTTCTACACCAGATGTCTAACTGACAGTGCTGTAGCTACATTTAAAGAAGAGATTCCTTCTGCATTTGATTCAATACCACGTCTCAATGTGACGGAGGACTCCTGTGCTAACTTTAGTCCGTCCCAGATGGATCATCTTGTCGATAGTGCTACAGGCTCACTGAGAATGACACTAGACTTGATAGCCCCACTGAAGAAAAAGACAGTGAGGCAAAGGAGGTTTGCTCCCTGGTAGAACCCTCAGACCCGCGACCTAAAGCAAACTTCACCAAAGCTTTAAAGCATATGGCGTTCGACCAATCTGGAAGAATCACGCTTAGTTTGGAGAGATAGTCTTAAAACATATAAAAAGGCTCTCCGTAATGCCAGAGCAGCCTATTACTCATCAGTAATAGAGAAAAATAAGAACAACCCCAGGGTTCTCTTTAGCACTGTAGCCAGGCTGACAGAGAGTCACAGCTCTGTGGAGCCGTGTATTCCTATAGACCTCAGTAGTAATGACTTCATGAACTTCTTCAATGAAAAGATTTGAACTATTAGAGGCAAGATTGATGATCTCTTGCCCTCAACTACTGCCGATCTGTCATCAAGAGGAGTGGCCTTGGAAACGGCTGTATGCCCTGGTGTATATTTGGATAGCTTTTCTCCCATCAACCTAGACCAATTGTCCTCAATGGTTTCTACTTCTAAACCGTCTACCTGTCTCTTAGACCCCATCCCAACGAGGCTGCTTAAAGACGTGTTGCCTTTAATTGGCACCTCTCTGCTGGATATTGTTAATGTGTCTTTGCTAACAGGCCATGTACCACATTCCTTCAAAGTAGCTGTAATTAAACCTCTCCTGAAGAAGACCACTCTTAATCCAGAGGTGTTGGCTAACTACAGACCGATCTCTAACCTTCCCTTCCTCTCTAAGATCCTTGAGAAAGTAGGACTCATCTCTGTACTGGTCTTGTTAGACCTTAGTGCTGATAAAGGACTCATCTCTGTACTGGTCTTGTTAGACCTTAGTGCTGATAAAGGACTCATCTCTGTAGTGGTCTTGTTAGACCTTAGTGCTGATAAAGGACTCATCTCTGTACTGGTCTTGTTAGACCTTAGTGCTGATAAAGGACTCATCTCCGTACTGGTCTTGTTAGACCTTAGTGCTGATAAAGGACTCATCTCTGTAGTGGTCTTGTTAGACCTTAGTGCTGATAAAGGACTCATCTCCGTACTGGTCTTGTTAGACCTTAGTGCTGCGTTCGACACCATTGATCATGACATCCTATTACAGAGACTGGATCAGTCGATTGGCATTTCAGGTACCGCACTAAGTTGGTTTAAATCCTATTTATCAGATCGATCTCAGTTTGTATTTGTAAACGATGAAGCCTCAATGACCACAAACGTTAATCACGGAGTTCCACAAGGTTCTGTACTTGGACCAATTTTATTTACCTTATATATGCTTCCTTTGGGCAATATTATCAGGAAACACTGCATAAACTTTCATTGCTATGCAGATGATACTCAATTATATCTATTGATCAAACCAGAGGAGACCAACCAGCTCGCTAAAATTCAAGAATGTCTTAAAGACATAAAAACATGGATGACCTGCAACTTCCTGATGTTAAACTCAGACAAAACTGAAGTTATTTTACTGGCCCTGAACACCTCAGAGATCAATTATCTGGTGATGTGGTTTCTGTAGATGGCATTGCCCTGGCATCCAACACCACTGTAAAGAATCTCTAGTTATCTTTGACCGAGACTTGTCCTTTAACTCCACATTAAGCAAATCTCAAGGATTTCATTTTTTCATCTACGTAACATTTCAAAAATCAGGCACATCTTGTCTCAAAAAGATGCAGAAAAGCTGGTTCACGCTTTTGTTACTTCCAGACTAGATTACTGCAACTCCTTATTATCAGGCTGCTCTAATAAGTCTCTTAAATCCCTCCAGTTGATCCAGAATGCTGCAGCTCGTGTACTCACAAAAACTAAGAAAAGAGATCACATGACTCCTGTATTAGCTGCTCTGCACTGGCTCCCTGTAAAATCAAGAATCACATTTAAAATTCTTCTCCTCACCTACAAAGCCTTGATTGGTGATGCACCATCATATCTTAAGGAGCTTGTAGTACCATATTGCCCCACTAGAGAGCTGCGCTCACTAAATGCGGGGCTACTTGTGGTTCCTAGAGTCCTAAAAAGTAGGATGGGAGCAAGAGCCTTCAGTTATCAAGCTCCTCTTTTATGAAACCAGCTTCCACTTTCAGTCCGGGAGGCAGACACAGTCACCTCATTCAAGAATAGACTTAAGACTTTCCTCTTTAATAGTGCTTATAGTTAGGGCTGAATCAGGTTTGCCCTGGTCCAGCCCCTTGATATGCTGCTATAGGCTTATAGGCTGCTGATAGGTGCTCAGTGTATCCTAAAACATCTATCTCATCTTCTCTCTCTCCTTATGGATGAATTTACATTTCTCCATTGCACCTTATTAACTCTGCTTCCTCCCCGGAGTCGTTGTGACTTCACGTCTCATAGGGTCCATTGGACCTGGAGGTGTCTGATGCTGGTGAGCCGGCCTCCCATTGGCCCTGCTGATGCCCCGCCCCCCTCCTCTCTACCTCCTTCTGTTTCATGGATTGGAGTTCCATTCATACATTGTCATATTCATGTAATGTGTTTATGTAACTCTGTAACTCTGTTCATCTGGTCACATGACATCTATTCATCTGTCCATCCGGGGAGAGGGATCCTCCTCTGTTGCTCTCCTGAAGGTTTCTTCCCTTTTTTCCCTGTCAAAGGTTATTTTTGGGGAGTTTTTCCTGATCCGATGTGAGGTCAAAGGTCAGGGATGTCTATGTGTACAGATTGTAAAGCCCTCTGAGGGGAGGTTGTAATTTGTGATATTGGGCTATACAAAATAAACTGAATTGAATTGAATTATTGAGGTCCTGACCCCTCGTCTTCGCTCGTCGTCTACGCTCTTCTACGCATAGGATGTGACGCACATTTTAGTTTTAAAATATTTTAAAAAAATTATTTTCAGTGACAGTTATACCTCAAATTCCAAGATAAGAGGAGTTCTCTTTAAAAGATTGTCCACTGGGCAAAACAAATGAAATAATAATATATATATATATATTTATTTTTTAAATTTCTTTTAGTTATTTGGTCAAACCCTCAGGTAGCTCATTAGAAAAGTGTTACGAGTCATATTAACGTCACTCTGTGTCTGTTTTACCTTCAGATGCACAACAAGTGATTGGTGGAGAAGAAGAGCAGCAGGACTGGAGCTCCAGTCTGAACCAGGAGGACCCAGAGCCCCCACACATTAAAGAGGAACAGGAGGACCTAGAGCCCCCACACAATAAAGGGGACCAGGAGGACCCAGAGCCCCCACACATTAAAGGGGACCAGGAGGACCTAGAGCCCCCACACATTAAAGGGGACCAGGAGGACCTAGAGCTCCCACACATTAAAGAGGACCAGGAGGACCCAGAGCCCCCACACATTAAAGAGGAACAGGAGGAACTCTGGACCAGTCAGGAGGGAGAGCAGCTTCAAGGTCTGGAGGAGGCTGGTATCAAGTTCTCATTCACTACTGTGAAGAGTGAAGATGATGAAGAGGAAGCTCAGTCCTCTCATCTTCATCAAAGACAAACTGAACACATGGAAACAGAAGCTGATGGAGAGGACTGTGGAGGACCAGAACCAGACAGGAACCCAGATCCAGGGGACTCTTCAGAGACTGAAGTCAGTGATGACTGGAAGGAGACCAGTGAACCACCGTCAGGTTTAAACTCTCTGAATAATTACTTTTCTAGTGAGAAACCGTTTCGCTGCTCTGTGTGTAGGAAAGGATTTGGCCTAAAGGGAACTCTGAAGGAACACATGAGATTTCACACAGGAGAGAAACCATTCAGCTGCTCAGTCTGTAAGAAATCTTTTGCCTGGAGAGGAAGTTTACATAAACACACAAGAATCCACACACGAGAGAAAAGGTTCAGCTGCTCTGTTTGCCAAAGTAGATTCACCTGGTTCCATCAGCTCAAAACACATAAATGTGTTGGTCATCAGTCCTCACAGCTTATTCACACTCAGACTGAGGAGAAACAAGAGGCCAGCAGCTCAACTGAACACATGGAAACAGAAGGTGATGGAGAGGACTATGGAGGACCAGAACCAGACAGGAACTCAGATTCAGATAGACATTTAGAACCTGAGACTGATAACAGTGATGATTGGAAGGAGGCCAGAGAACCTCAGGCAGGTTTAAACTCTTTGAATAATGATGAAGTTTCTCTAGAGAAACCATTTAGCTGCTCTGAATGTGAGAAAGCTTTCAATGATCGTGGAAATCTGAGGAACCACATGAGAATCCACACAGGCGAGAAACCATTCAGCTGCTCCGAGTGTGAGAAGAGTTTTCGCTTCAAGGGAGACCTGAAGAGACACTTGAGAACTCATTCAGGAGAGAAACCGTTCAGCTGCTCTACATGTGGGAAAAAGTTTGGCAACAGTGGACATCTGAATAGACACATGAGGATTCACACAGGAGAGAAACCATTCAGCTGCTCTGTGTGCGAGAAACGGTTTACACAAAGAGGAACTTTACGGCTGCACATGAAACTTCACACAGGGGAGAAACCCTTCAGCTGCTCTTTATGAAGACAGATTTGAATGTCTTTGACAGGTCTGAAGACATACGCAGGTATACAGGTACAGCGGGTCGTCCACTGATAGATCGATGGTTCGATCCCTGACTGCGCCAGCCCGAAGGCTGTGCCATCAATGTGTGAATGATGAACTGTAGTGAGAACTGTTCTGATGATGAGAAGATCTTTACACATGACGGTTTGTCTGAGCACAGTTGATTATTATTATTTATTAATACTATATTTCTGCTTATTCAGTGGTGAAAGTTCTTGTGCGGATTCTTCCATCTTTGGAGTTCCAGAGTGGAGTCAGTGATCAGCGCTCTCTTCCTTCAGACTCGTCCATGTAGCTGCATGGAGTGACGTTTCACCTTTCAAAGAGCGTCCTGCTCTCTTTGAGGTGCTCTTCACTTACTTCTCCAGATTTTCGGGCTGCTGGGCGTTCCTGAGTAGTAACCTGCAGTGTTGCTGCATATAGCCGGTAGAACTGTGTAGTAATACAGTGATATAGTAATAAGTATAGCGTGTATATAAAGTAAACTGTTGGTGTCATTTGTTTTAGGTCTCTTCACCACGATTCATGATTACATCTCGTTGACTGGTTTTACTTCTGGTTTTTGAAAATAAATTGCTTCTCTCAGCAACTCGTCATATCACAAAGACCAAAGACTCGTCCTGATGACTAGTTCAATTCAGTTTATTTTGTATAGCCCAATATCACAAATTACAAATTTGCCTCAGAGGGCTTTACAATCTGTACACATACGACATCCCTGACCTTTGACCTCACATCGGATCAGGAAAAACTACACACATTTTAAAAAAATAGCAGGCCATAGCAGGACCAGGCAGGAGGCATCAGACACCTCCAGGTCCAATGGACCCTACGAGACGTGAAGTCACAACGACTCCGGGGAGGAAGCAGAGTTAATAAGGTGCAATGGAGAGATGTAAATTCATCCATAAGTAGAGAGAGAAGAGGAGATAGGTGCTCAGTGTATCCTAAAACATCCCCCAGCAGCCTATAAGCCTATAGCAGCATATCAAGGGGCTGGACCAGGGCAAACCTGATTCAGCCCTAACTATAAGCACTATTAAAGAGGAAAGTCTTAAGTCTATTCTTGAATGAGGTGACTGTGTCTGCCTCCAGGACTGAAAGTGGAAGCTGGTTCCATAAAAGAGGAGCTTGATAACTGAAGGCTCTGGCTCCCATCCTACTTTTTAGGACTCTAGGAACCACAAGTAGCCCCGCATTTAGTGAGCGCAGCTCTCTAGTGGGGAAATATGGTACTACAAGCTCCTTAAGATATGATGGTGCATCACCAATCAAGGCTTTGTAGGTGAGGAGAAGAATTTTAAATGTGATTCTTGATTTTACAGGGAGCCAGTGCAGAGCAGCTAATACAGGAGTCATGTGATCTCTTTTCTTAGTTTTTGTGAGTACACAAGCTGCAGCATTCTGGATCAACTGGAGGGACTTAAGAGACTTATTAGAGCAGCCTGATAATAAGGAGATAGTCGTATCACAAGGACCAAAGACTACTCCTGATGACTAACCTTAACACACCAGTCTCTGGCTTTTTCACACTACTTCACTTTAACGTTCTAGAAAAATCTAAAAAAAACAATTCATGTCAGTTTAAAAGGATTAATTATTATTTTTAACTTTTCTATATTATGACTCATATTACGGTTATTATTCAAATCGCTATTATTATTATTATTATTATTCTATTATTATTGTCATATTATTAGTCCCATTACTGTAATTATCAGTATCATTACTTTCAGTCCCATTACTATTATTAGTCCCATTACTACTATTATCATTAGTCACATTATTTGTATTAGTCACATTACTGTTGTTATTACATTACGTTACATTTGATTTGGTTGATGCTTTTATCCGAAGCGACTTACGTTCACGTTACATTCAGACACCGGGGAACAATTCAGGGTTGAGGTTGTTGCTCAAGGACCCCGACCACGGCGGGAATTGAACCAATCCCCTGATTGAAAGACGGATCTGCTAACCACTGACCCACAGTCGCCCTCGTATTATTATTAGTCAATTACTATTAGTCACATATATTATTGTTATTATTAGTCACATTACTATTATTATCACATTATTATAAATCACATTACTATTATTATTAGTCACATTACTGTTGTTATTATTATTAGTCACATTACTGTTGTTGTTATTATTATTAGTCACATTACTGTTGTTATTATTATTAGTCACATTTTTATTATTATTATTAGTCACATTACTGTTGTTATTATTATTATTAGTCACATTTTTATTATTATTATTAGTCACATTACTGTTGTTATTATTATTAGTCACATTTTTATTATTATTATTAGTCACGTTACTATTATTAGTCACATTGTTGTTATTATTATTAGTCACATTTTTATTATTATTATTAGTCACATTACTGTTGTTATTATTATTAGTCACATTTTTATTATTATTATTAGTCACATTACTGTTATTATTAGTCACGTTATTATTATTAGTCACATTTTTATTATTATTATTAGTCACATTACTGTTGTTATTATTATTAGTCACATTTTTATTATTATTATTAGTCACATCACTGTTATTATTATTAGTCACGTTACTATTATTATTATTAGTCACGTTACTATTATCAGTCACATTATTGTTGTTATTTGTGGGGTAATATGGCGCTAACTTGTCAGACTTTGAGTCTTTTATTTTGAAGCTCCGCAGCTCATCGGCCCCGGAAGCTGTAGTCTTCACTGAGGCTAACTTCACAGTATTCAAGATGGCGTCCATCAGAAACATGCGAGTTAGCTTAGCATGTTAGCAACACAGCGCTAGTCAGAGGGACGGTGTGACGGAGGGTGTGTGGAGAACAAGTTGGTGTCGTTGTGTGAACATGTGTAAAGTCCAAATGCTGAGAGCGTTGGTGAAGCAGCGACTAACTGCGGCTGCGCAAGAGATATTTGGTCTGTTTGAAAGAACGATAGCAGAGTACGAGGAGGAACTTTGTGCTTCTAAAGAGGAGAACGAGCGACAACGAGAACTACTGGACGCTGTGTTCAACCCTCAGCTGCGGCTACACAGAGCAGGTTGGTTCTCTTTACTTCTCTGGTTACACTGACCTCAGATCAGCAGCTTGGTTCTCTTTACTTCTCTGGTTACACTGACCTCAGATCAGCAGCTTGGTTCTCTTTACTTCTCTGGTTACACTGACCTCAGATCAGCAGCTTGGTTCTCTTTACTTCTCTGGTTACACTGACCTCAGATCAGCAGCTTGGTTCTCTTTACTTCTCTGGTTACACTGACCTCAGATCAGCAGCTTGGTTCTCTTTACTTCTCTGGTTACACTGACCTCAGATCAGCAGCTTGGTTCTCTTTACTTCTCTGGTTACACTGACCTCAGATCAGCAGCTTGGTTCTCTTTACTTCTCTGGTTACACTGACCTCAGATCAGCAGCTTGGTTCTCTTTACTTCTCTGGTTACACTGACCTCAGATCAGCAGCTTGGTTCTCTTTACTTCTTCTCTCTGGTTACACTGACCTCAGATCAGCAGCTTGGTTCTCTTTACTTCTCTGGTTACACTGACCTCAGATCAGCAGCTTGGTTCTCTTTACTTCTCTGGTTACACTGACCTCAGATCAGCAGCTTGGTTCTCTTTACTTCTCTGGTTACACTGACCTCAGATCAGCAGCTTGGTTCTCTTTACTTCTCTGGTTACACTGACCTCAGATCAGCAGCTTGGTTCTCTTTACTTCTCTGGTTACACTGACCTCAGATCAGCAGCTTGGTTCTCTTTACTTCTCTGGTTACACTGACCTCAGATCAGCAGCTTGGTTCTCTTTACTTCTCTGGTTACACTGACCTCAGATCAGCAGCTTGGTTCTCTTTACTTCTTCTCTCTGGTTACACTGACCTCAGATCAGCAGCTTGGTTCTCTTTACTTCTCTCTGGTTACACTGACCTCAGATCAGCAGGTTGGTTCTCTTTACTTCTCTGGTTACACTGACCTCAGATCAGCAGCTTGGTTCTCTTTACTTCTCTGGTTACACTGACCTCAGATCAGCAGCTTGGTTCTCTTTACTTCTTCTCTCTGGTTACACTGACCTCAGATCAGCAGCTTGGTTCTCTTTACTTCTCTGGTTACACTGACCTCAGATCAGCAGCTTGGTTCTCTTTACTTCTCTGGTTACACTGACCTCAGATCAGCAGCTTGGTTCTCTTTACTTCTCTGGTTACACTGACCTCAGATCAGCAGCTTGGTTCTCTTTACTTCTCTGGTTACACTGACCTCAGATCAGCAGCTTGGTTCTCTTTACTTCTCTGGTTACACTGACCTCAGATCAGCAGCTTGGTTCTCTTTACTTCTCTGGTTACACTGACCTCAGATCAGCAGCTTGGTTCTCTTTACTTCTTCTCTCTGGTTACACTGACCTCAGATCAGCAGCTTGGTTCTCTTTACTTCTCTCTGGTTACACTGACCTCAGATCAGCAGCTTGGTTCTCTTTACTTCTCTCTGGTTACAAACCAACCCTAACTCTAAACCTGAACCAGGCCTAACTACACCTGAACCTGGCCTAACTCTAAACCTGAACCAGCCCTAACTCTAAACCAGGCCTAACTCTAAACCTGAACCAACTCTAACTATAAACCTGAACCAGTCCTGACTATAGACCTGAACCAGGCCTAACTATAGACCTAGCCTAGCCCTTACTGTAAACCTGAACCAGTCCTAACTATAGACCTGAACCAGTCCTAGTTATATACCTGAACCAGTCCTAACTATAGACCTGGACCAGCACTAACTATAAACCTTAACCAGTCCTAGTTATAAACCTGAACCAGCCTTAGCTATAGACCTGGACCAGCATTAACTATGTACCTGAACCAGCATTAACTATAGACCTGAACCAGTCCTAGTTATATACCTGGACTAGCCCTAACTATAAACCTGAACCAGTCCTAGTTATATACCTGAACCAGCCTTGACTATAAACCTGAACCAGTCCTAGTTATAAACCTGAACCAGCCTTAACTATAGACCTGAACCAGTCCTAGTTATAGACCTGAACCAGTCCTAGTTATAAACCTGAACCAGCCTTAACTATAGTCCTGAAACAGCCCTAACTATAAACCTGAACCAGCCCTAACTATAAACCTGAACCAGCCCTAACTATAAACCTGAACCATTCCTAACTATAGACCTGAACAAGTCCTAGTTATAAACCTGAACCAGCCTTAACTATAGTCCTGAAACAGCACTAACTATAAACCTGAACCAGCCCTAACTATAGTCCTGAAACAGCCCTAACTATAAACCTGAACCAGCCCTAACTATAAACCTGAACCAGCCCTAACTATAGACCTGAACCAGTCCTAGTTATAAACCTGAACCATTCCTAACTATAGACCTGAACCAGTCCTAGTTATATACCTGAACCAGCCTTGACTATAAATCTGAACCAGTCCTAGTTATAAACCTGAACCAGCCTTAACTATAGACCTGAACCAGTCCTAGTTATATACCTGAACCAGCCCTAACTATATATCTGAACCAGCCTTGACTATAAACCTGAACCAGCCTTAACTATAGACCTGGACCAGCATTAACTATATACCTGAACCAGTCCTAGTTATATACCTGAACCAGCCTTGACTATAAACCTGAACCAGCCTTGACTATAGACCTGGACCAGCCTTAACTATATACCTGAACCAGTCCTAGTTATATACCTGAACCAGCCTTAACTATAAACCTGAACCAGCCTTAACTATAAACCTGAACCAGCCTTGACTATAAACCTGAACCATCCTTAACTATATACCTGAACCAGCCTTAACTATAGACCTGGACCAGCATTAACTATAAACCTGAACCAGCCTTAACTATATACCTGAACCAGCCTTAACTATAAACCTGAACTAGCCTTGACTATAAACCTGAACCAGCCTTAACTATAGACCTGGACCAGCATTAACTATAGACCTGAACCAGTCCTAGTTATATACCTGAACCAGCCTTAACTATAAACCTGAACCAGCATTGACTATAGACCTGGACCAGCATTAACTATAGACCTGGACCAGTCCTAGTTATATACCTGAACCAGCCTTAACTATAAACCTGAACCAGCCTTGACTATAGACCTGGACCAGCATTAACTATATACCTGAACCAGTCCTAGTTATATACCTGAACCAGGCTTAACTATAAACCTGAACCAGCCTTGACTATAAACCTGAACCAGCCTTAACTATATACCTGAACCAGCCTTAACTATAGACCTGGACCAGCATTAACTATAAACCTGAACCAGCCTTGACTATAAACCTGAACCAGCCTTGACTATAAACCTGAACCAGCCTTAACTATAAACCTGAACCAGCCTTGACTATAAAGCTGTGGTTCACTGTCAAAGGCAGCGGAAAGGTCTAGAATGATGAGGACAGAGGAGAGAGAGGCTGCTCTAGCAGTGTGAAGCTGCTCAGAGACAGCAAGGAGGGCAGTCTCTGTTGAGTGGCCTGTCTTGAATCCAGACTGGTGGGGGTCTAGAAGGTTGTTACAGTGAAGAAAGGAGGAGACTTGGTTAAAGATAGCTCGCTCTAGAGTTTTGGAGAGGAAGGGAAGGAGAGAGACAGGTCTGTAGTTGTTGACTTCAGGTCTGTAGTTGTTGACTTCAGATGGGTCCAGAGTGGGTTTCTTCAGGAGAGGATTGACTCTTGCCTCCTTCAGAGAGTTGGGGAAACAGCCGGTTGAGAGGGAGGTGTTAATGAGATGGGTGAGAAAGGGAAGAAGGTCCGGAGCAATGGACTGGAGAAGGTGAGAAGGGATGGGGTCAAGGGGGCAGGTGGTTGGGCGGGCAGAGGTTACTAAGGTAAGAACTTGATTGGGAGACAGGAGGATAAAAGAGGAAAACAAGGGGGAAGAAGGTGAAGTTACTGGAGGTGTAGTTGAGGAAGATGGATTAGTAAATGAAGAGCGTATGTCGTCTATCTTTTTTGTAAAGTAGTCAACAAAGTGTCTTGGTAGAAGGGTGGAGGGAGGGGGGGGAACAGGGGGGTCAAGGAGGTTGGAAAAAATTGAGAAGAGCTTTTTAGGGTTAGATAAAGAGGATTCGATTCTGGATTGATAGAACAAACTTTTGGCTGCAGTGATGGACGCAGAGAAGGAGGAGAGAAGAGATTGATAGGCAAGCAGGTCACTGGCGTGTTTGGATTTTCGCCATTTCCTTTCCGCTGCTCGCATTGTGGCTCTCTCGGCGCGCACCGGTTCGGATAGCCACGGAGCCGGAGAGGACTTGCGGACCTTTCGAGCCGTAAGAGGACAGAGAGAATCAAGAGAGGACGACAGCGTAGAGAGAAGAGTGTCAGTGGCGAAGTTAGGCTGCATAAGTGCGAAGGAATCGGTTGAGGGGAGGGCTGACAGAACAGAGGAGGCCAGAGAGGAGGGTGAGAGGGTACGGATGTTGCAGCGGAGGTCACACCGAGGCCTCTTAACAGGTGCCCTTCGAGCACAGGGACAGACCCCTCTCCAACAGGTCAAAGGGCAACTATGTGGAACGGTATCTTATAAGCCGATCTTCTCAGAAAGCGGCGAATATTTGGAGACAAACCTCTAACCCATACCCTCTGGACTCTGCCTCCTACAGGTCAAAGGGCATTCTTTTTAGGGAGATGGTATCTTGGACGCGAGCTCCTAAGGCAGCTGAGAATACACCACACCTGGACCAGCATTAACTATATACCTGAACCAGTCCTAGTTATATACCTGAACCAGCCTTGACTATAAACCTGAACCAGCCTTGACTATAAACCTGAACCAGCCTTAACTATAGACCTGGACCAGCATTATAGACCTGAACCAGCACTAACTATAGTGAGGTAATATGGGACCATAAGTAAACCAGAAGGTTCCTGTCTTTTAGCTACTTGGTGAACACCCTGACGGGTAGATAACGTGATTGGTTTGTCTCACAGATTCAGACTTCTGAAGTTTTAAAGTACTTACTTATGAAGTTAGTTTAGGTCATCTGAAGTAGTAGTAAAAGTATTTATAGTACAACGTCATTATATGAGAGGCTTTAGCTCTTGTAGTACTTATATTATCATGTACAATAGTACTTATATTATATACAATAGTACTTGTATTATCATGTACAATAGTACTTATGTTATATACAATAGTACTTATATTATCATATACAATAGTACTTATATGATCATGTACAATAGTACTTATATTATCATATACAATAGTACTTATATTATCTTGTACAATAGTACTTGTATTATCATGTACAATAGTACTTGTATTATCATGTACAATAGTACTTATATTATCATATACAATAGTACTTATATGATCATGTACAATAGTACCTGTATTATCATGTACAATAGTACTTGTATTATCATGTACAATAGTACTTATATTATCATATACAATAGTACTTATATTATATACAATAGTACTTGTATTATCATGTACAATAGTACTCCTATGAATCGCCACCTTAACGTGGTGGAGGAGTTTGAGTGGCTCAGTGATCCTGGGAGCTATGTTGTCCGGGGCGTCAGCCCCTGGTAGGGTCTCCCAAGGCAAACAGGTCTCGGGGGAGAGCCCAGACTAAGAGCGGTTCAACAAACCCTGATGATAAGCAGCCCACGGATTGTAGCCACCTTGCCCGGACAAGGGAAACCGGGGCACCCTCCCGGAGCCAGACCCAGGAGGGGAGCTCGTCGGCGAGCGTCTGGTGGCCGGGCTTTCGCCCATGGGGCCCGGTCGGGCTCAGCCCGAAAGAACAACATGGAGCAGCTGTCACCCTGTGGACCCACCACCCGCAGGGAGAATTATCGGGGTCGGGTGCTATGTAGACCGGGCGGCGGGCCAGGCGGGAGACCTGGGCGGGCCGATCGCCGGCAGCATAGACTAGCTCTAGGGACGTGGAACGTCACCTCACTAGCGGGGAAAGAGCCGGAGCTGGTGCAGGAGGTGGAGCGGTACCAGCTAGATATAGTTGGACTCACCTCCACGCACAGCATGGTCTCTGGAACCAAGCTCCTGGAGAAGGGTTGGACTTTGTCCTTTTCTGGAGTTGCCCAGGGTGAGAGGCGCCGGGCGGGAGTGGGGATACTCACGAGCCCCCGGCTGAGCGCCGCTGTGTTGGAGTTTTCCCCGGGGAACGAGAGGGTCGCCTCCCTGCGCCTACGGGTTGCGGGGAGTAAGGCTCTGACTGTTGTTTGTGCTTATGCACCGAACAGCATTTCGGAGTATCCGGCCTTCTTGGAGTCGGTGGGAGGGGTCCTGGAAAGGGCGCCGCCTGCCGACTCCATAGTTCTCCTGGGAGACTTCAACGCTCACGTGGGCAATGACAGAGAAACCTGGCGGGGCGTGATTGGGAGGAACGGCTTGCCCGATCTGAACCCGAATGGTGTTTTGTTGTTGGACTTCTGTGCTAGCCACAGTTTGTCCATAACGAACACCATGTTCGAATATAAGGTGGCTCATAAGTGTACCTGGTACCAGAACACCTTAGGCCGGAGATCAATGATCGACTTTGTAATCGTATCATCTGATCTGCGGCCGTATGTCTTGGACACTCGGGTGAAGAGAGGAGCAGAGCTGTCAACTGATCACCACCTGGTGGTGAGTTGGATCAGATGGCGGGGGACTCGGCTAGAGAGACCTGGCAAGCCCAAACGTGTAGTGAGGGTGAACTGGGAACGTCTGGCAGAGGATCCTGTCCGGGAGGTCTTCAACTCCCACCTCCGGAAGAACTTCTCACAAATCCCGAGGGAGGCTGGGGACATGGAATCCGAGTGGACCTTGTTCAAAGCCTCTATTGTGGACGCGGCTGCTCGGGGCTGTGGCCGGAAGGTCATCAGTGCCTGTCGTGGCGGCAACCCTAGAACCCGGTGGTGGACACCGGGGGTGAGGGTAGCCGTCAAACTGAAGAAGGAGGCCTTTCGGGCCTGGCTGGCCCAGGGGTCTCCTGAAGCAGCTGACGGGTACCGGCGGGCCAAAAGGGCTGCAGCGGCGATGGTCGCGGAGGCTAAAACTCGGGCATGGGAGGAGTTCGGGGAGGCCATGGAGAAGGACTTTCGGTTGGCCTCAAGGAAGTTCTGGCAAACCATCCGACGGCTCAGGAAGGGAAAGCAGGGTCTACCCCAGGCTGTTCTCAGCAGGGGGGGGGGAACTGCTGACCCGGACTGGGGACATCGTCGGGCGGTGGAAAGAGCACTTTGAGGAACTCCTAAACCCGGCCAACATGTCCCCCGGAGAGGGGGCAGCGCCGGAAGACTTTGGGGTGGATTCACCCATATCCCTGGCAGAGGTCGCTATGGTAGTCAAAAAGCTCCTTGGTGGCAAGGCGCCAGGGGTGGATGAGATCCGTCCTGAGATGCTGAAAGCGCTGGACATTGTTGGGCTGTCTTGGTTGACACGCCTTTTCAGTGTCGCATGGGGGTCGGGAACAGTGCCCATGGACTGGCAGACCGGGGTGGTGGTTCCCATCTTCAAGAAGGGGGACCGGAGAGTGTGCTCGAACTATCGTGGTATCACACTGCTCAGCCTCCCGGGAAAAGCTTATGCCAGGGTGCTGGAGAGGAGGCTCCGACCGCTTGTCGAACCTCAGATTCAGGACGAACAGTGCGGATTCCGTCCCGGTCGTGGAACAGTGGACCAGCTCTTTACCCTCGCAAGATTACTGGAGGGGTCCTGGGAGTTTGCCCAACCAGTTTACATGTGCTTGTAGACCTGGAGAAGGCTTTCGACCGGGTCCCTCTGGGGTTTTTGTGGGGGGTGCTGCGGGAGTATGGGGTGCCGGACCCGTTGGCACGGGCCATCCGGTCTCTGTACGCCTGCAGTAGGAGCTGTGTTCGTCTCCTCGGTAGTAAGTCAGACACGTTCCCGGTGGGTGTTGGCCTCCGCCAGGGCTGCCCTTTATCACCGGTCCTGTTCGTGACCTTCATGGACAGGATATCTAGGCGCAGCCAGGGGGCGGAGAGGATCCGGTTCGGGAGTCTCGGGATCGCCTCTCTGCTGTTTGCGGATGATGTGGTCCTGTTTGCCTCCTCGGACCGTGACCTCCAGCATTCACTGGGGCGTTTTGCAGCCGAGTGCGAAGCGGCAGGGATGAGAGTTAGCACCTCCAAATCTGAGGCCATGGTGCTCTGCCGGAAACCGGCGGATTGCTCCCTCCAGGTGGGGGCAAACTGCCTACCCCAAGCGAAGGAGGGAGGGATTATATCTCCCGGCTGGCCTTGGAACGCCTCGGGATCCCCCAGAATGAGCTGGAAAGTGTTGCGGGTGAGAGGGAAGCCCGGATCGGCCTGCTGAACCTGCTGCCACCGCGACCCGACCCCGGATAAGCGGGTGATAATGGATGGATGGATTATAAATACAAAGAATATAGTTTGTTCTTCTGAAATTAGAATAATTTATATATAAAGACATTGTATTACTATTTTACCTGTTATAACTATCAAACTCTTATGAAGAATACACTGTCATGTGTCGGCCACATTGAGGTCAATTAATCAACTAACTATGCAGGTCCTGACCCCTCCCCTTATTCTATTGAGGTCCTGACCCCTCCCCTTATTCTATTGAGGTCCTGGCGCCTCCCCTTATTCTATTGAGGTCCTGACCCCTCCCCTTATTCTATTGAGGTCCTGACCCCTCCTCTTATTCTATTGAGGTCCTGACGCCTCCCCTTATTCTATTGAGGTCCTGACCCCTCCCCTTAATCTATTGAGGTCCTGGCCCCTCCCCTTATTCTATTGAGGTCCTGACGCCTCCCCTTATTCTATTGAGGTCCTGACCCCTCCCTTTATTCTATTGAGGTCCTGACGCCTCCCCTTTTTCTATTGAGGTCCTGACCCCTCCCCTTATTCTATTGAGGTCCTGACGCCTTGTCTTCGCTCGTCAACGTTCTTCTGGGCTCGTCTTCGCTCGTCTTCAGCTTGATACCTTTCATTAAATGCTTCTGGAAGAGTCTTTCAACTTTACATGTTTTGTTGTTAATTTCTTGCCACATATTAATCATACAGGTCAGCAAGCATCGTTTGAAAGCAAATTAATATGTCCACACAGAATAAACTCTCTGTTCTTCTCCGTGACTTTTCTTTGTATTTATTTATCATTGACGGTGTACCGAGGGCGGGGCTCTGCATATCGTGGTCAGCCACCAGCAGGGACTTCATAGGATGTGATGCACATTTTAGTTTAAAAATATGAGCATTTTTTTTATTTTCAATTCAATTCAATTCAGTTTATTTTGTATAGCGCAATATAACAAATTACAAATTTGCCTCAGAGGGCTTTACAATCTGTACACATAGTTATACCTCAAATTCCAAGATAAGAGGAGTTCCCTTTGAAAAATTGTCCACTGGGCAAAACAAATTAAATAATATGTATTTTTTTTAGTTATTTGGTCAAACCCTCAGGTAGCTCATTAGAAAAGTGTTACGAGTCATATTAACGTCACTCTGTGTCTGTTTTACCTTCAGATGCACAACAAGTGATCGGTGGAGAAGAAGAGCAGCAGGACTGGAGCTCCAGTCTGAACCAGGAGGACTCAGAGCCCCCACACATTAAAGAGGAACAGGAGGACCCAGAGCCCCCACACATTAAAGAGGACCAGGAGGACCTAGAGCCCCCACACATTAAAGGGGACCAGGAGGACCCAGAGTCCCCACACATTAAAGGGGACCAGGAGGACCCAGAGCCCCCACACATTAAAGGGGACCAGGAGGACCTAGAGCTCCCACACATTAAAGGGGACCAGGAGGACCCAGAGCCCCCACACATTAAAGAGGAACAGGAGGAACTCTGGACCAGTCAGGAGGGAGAGCAGCTTCAAGGTCTGGAGGAGGCTGGTATCAAGTTCACATTCACTACTGTGAAGAGTGAATATGATGAAGAGGAAGCTCAGTCCTCTCATCTTCATCAAAGACTAACTGAACACATGGAAACAGAAGCTGATGGAGAGGACTGTGGAGGACCAGAACCAGACAGGAACCCAGATCCAGGGGACTCTTCAGAGACTGAAGTCAGTGATGACTGGAAGGAGACCAGTGAACCACCGTCAGGTTTAAACTCTCTGAATAATTACTTTTCTAGTGAGAAACCGTTTCGCTGCTCTGTGTGTAGGAAAGGATTTGGCCTAAAGGGAACTCTGAAGGAACACATGAGATTTCACACAGGAGAGAAACCATTCAGCTGCTCAGTCTGTAAGAAATCTTTTGCCTGGAGAGGAAGTTTACATAAACACACAAGAATCCACACACGAGAGAAAAGGTTCAGCTGCTCTGTTTGCCAAAGTAGATTCACCTGGTTCCATCAGCTCAAAACACATAAATGTGTTGGTCATCAGTCCTCACAGCTTATTCACACTCAGACTGAGGAGAAACAAGAGGCCAGCAGCTCAACTGAACACATGGAAACAGAAGGTGATGGAGAGGACTATGGAGGACCAGAACCAGACAGGAACTCAGATTCAGATAGACATTTAGAACCTGAGACTGATAACAGTGATGATTGGAAGGAGGCCAGAGAACCTCAGGCAGGTTTAAACTCTTTGAATAATGATGAAGTTTCTCTAGAGAAACCATTTAGCTGCTCTGAATGTGAGAAAGCTTTCAATGATCGTGGAAATCTGAGGAACCACATGAGAATCCACACAGGCGAGAAACCATTCAGCTGCTCCGAGTGTGAGAAGAGTTTTCGCTTCAAGGGAGACCTGAAGAGACACTTGAGAACTCATTCAGGAGAGAAACCGTTCAGCTGCTCTACATGTGGGAAAAAGTTTGGCAACAGTGGACATCTGAATAGACACATGAGGATTCACACAGGAGAGAAACCATTCAGCTGCTCATTTTGTGAGCACAGATTCTTACAAAGAGCACATCTGGATGCACACATCAGATCGCACACAGGAGAGAAACCATTCAGCTGCTCTGTGTGTGAGAAACTGTTTTCACAAAGAGGAACTTTACGGCTGCACATGAAACTTCACACAGGGGAGAAACCCTTCAGCTGCTCTTAATGAAGACAGATTTGAATGTCTTTGACAGGTCTGAAGACATACGCAGGTATACAGGTACAGCGGGTCGTCCACTGATAGATCGATGGTTCGATCCCTGACTGCGCCAGCCCGAAGGCTGTGCCATCAATGTGTGAATGATGAACTGTAGTGAGAACTGTTCTGATGATGAGAAGATCTTTACACATGACGGTTTGTCTGAGCACAGTTGATTATTATTATTTATTAATACTATATTTCTGCTTATTCAGTGGTGAAAGTTCTTGTGTGGATTCTTCCATCTTTGGAGTTCCAGAGTGGAGTCAGTGATCAGCGCTCTCTTCCTTCAGACTCGTCCATGTAGCTGCATGGAGTGACGTTTCACCTTTCAAAGAGCGTCCTGCTCTCTTTGAGGTGCTCTTCACTTACTTCTCCAGATTTTCGGGCTGCTGGGCGTTCCTGAGTAGTAACCTGCAGTGTTGCTGCATATAGCCGGTAGAACTGTGTAGTAATACAGTGATATAGTAATAAGTATAGCGTGTATATAAAGTAAACTGTTGGTGTCATTTGTTTTAGGTCTCTTCACCACGATTCATGATTACATCTCGTTGACTGGTTTTACTTCTGGTTTTTTAAAATAAATTGCTTCTCTCAGCAACCGACTTGTTTGTCTCTTTTCTTTTTGTTTGTGAACCGAGAAATTAGATGTGTATGGTATTTGATCAAATTGTTGTAAAAAGTAATTTACTCGGTTGGAGGCTCTGTCGCTCGCTACTGTAGTTCACCCCGAGCAGCCGGGAGGCCGGGTGACGTCCGAAGAAAGCAGAAAACCCGGTTGACCAACAACCTCTTCAGGTTTCACCGGTTCTCTCCGCTCAGCGATACTCTGGTCACCAGAGTTCATCCATTGAATCCTGTTTAAAGCTGCTGGCTCAGGATCAGCGTAAATACAGAAAGATCCAAATTCACATCGTTAGTCCCGATTACGTCACTCGGAGGTCACTGAAGTTCTGCCCCCTCCCAAAGCTGACCAGTGATGTCATCGTTCCCCCGCTGGTTGTCCAGGTGGTGCCCAGCAAACAATGTGGGCTACATAGATAACTGGAGGACTTTCTGGGGAAAGCCTGATCTGATGAGTCGAGACGGCATTCATCCCACTTGGGATGGAGCGCGTCTCATTTCTGTGAACATGGCCAAGTTGATTAACGGACTTAATCCATGACCCAGAGTTCAGATCAGGAAGCAGAAGCAGAGTTGTAGTCTTCCACCCTTCTCTGCACTTCCATTGGAGCAGTTACCCACCCTTAAGCTTAACTCTATAGAGACTGTGTCTGTCCCACGGCCACTTAAATTAATTAAATCAAAAGTAACCAGAAGAGGAGTCATACAAAATAACCTCATACAGGTTAACATCACTACTGCCACAGTGCAACAAAACAGGATAATTAAATGTGGACTCCTAAATATTAGATCTCTGTCATCTAAAGCTGTATTAGTAAATGATTTAATATCAGACAATCACATTGATTTATTGTGTCTTACTGAAACCTGGCTGAGCCATGAAGAATATGTCAGCCTAAATGAATCAACTCCTCCAAGTCTTATTAATACTCACATTCCTCGAGGCACCGGCCGAGGAGGTGGAGTAGCAGCCATCTTTGACTCAAGCCTATTAATGAATCCTAAACCTAAACTAAACTACAACTCATTTGAAAGCCTTGTTCTTAGTCTTTCACATCCAACCTGAGGTGATTTAATCATTTTGGGCTGCATTTTCAACTTCATCGTCTTCAAATAGATTCAAACCATAAACGATAGAGACTTGTTTTGCCTCTGAGCCACATACATGGGACCTGTCATCAAAGTACATGGCTTTTTGTGTTCAGAGGATGGCCCTTCTTCCACAGAACAAGGTCTAGTTGGAGCACTACATTTGAGGTTTCTTTGGTGGCACAACTTTGTGTCAAGCTCCGGGTGTCTTTGTCTAGATCTATGTTCTTCTGGAATTTCCAATAGCACCTCACGACTATTGCTGATCCACTTTGTGAGATTGAAACTTCGTAACCTGCAGATAGCTGTGATGTTCTTGACCATTAGAGTAGCATCTTCTTTAAAAAGGCAAGCTTTTCAAAAGATCATCAACGTAAAAACTTCTTGTGACTGTGTCAATGACTTCTGCTGGAAATCTTTTTTGATTATCATCGGCAACTTTTCTGTGGGCAAAACAACTCTGAGAAGATACCGCTCCAAATGAATGGACAGTCATATGGGACTGTACAAGTTCTTGCTCCCAGTTCCCTTCTGGCCACCACAAAAACCTCAAAAAGAGTGAATGTTCTTCTGCAACTGATGATTGGCACAGGTTCCTGCCTAAACCGTGTCAACACTCCTAACAAAGAGCTTGTCAGGTTTGGTCCTTGCAGAAGCCAACTGTTCAGTGAGACTCCTTTAAATTCGTCTCCACAGTCAAACACTAAGCTTCTTTTCTGCGGATGGTATACTCCATGGGGAGGGAGATACCAAATATTTCCATCAGTGCATTCCAACTGATGCTCTGGCACCTTTTCAGCATATCCTTTATCAATGAGAGCAGTAAAGAAGCTTTAATATTCATTGTGGAAACTTTCATCCTTCAAAAGGCTCCTTTTCAGTGAACTGGCGCACTGTTTAGCAACAGAGAACTTGTTTGGCATGTTTTAATGGGGTGTCCTGAAAGACCATTGCAATTCATGCTCATGTGTCCAATGTGCAGGCAACCAAAACAAACTCCTTTTTCTTTTAGAAAATCCTATTTCTCCCGATTTTTGTTAATTGTGGACAGTGCTCCAATGCATGTCCATGCATACCATACAAACAGGAAACATTTACAACTGTAGGTGACGTACTTCCTGTTTGAGTCTGAACGCTTCTCCTGCTTTTCTTCACAGCTGGTTCAGTACCCGTAAAGACAGCAGTTGCAAAGCAACTTTTTAACTGTGGCTTTACCTTGATGTCTCGTTTATTTACAACTTGAGTGTCCTGGAAGTCACCAAAGATAGGATCAGAAACTACTTTGACTTGGTACTCAATGAACTTGATAATGTCTCTAAAGCCAGATCTGCGATGTTGGGTTTCAGAGGTGTCAGATGCAGTTTGCTGGCATGTTGAGTTCATCTAAAAACGGCAGTTCTTCCATAGCATTGCAACACTCCGTAAACATAATGCATACGCTTGTAGCCCTTTAACATCTTCTGCCTTAACAGCAGGCCATCCAATTATTTTGTCCACATAAGCAGCTGCGACCTTTAATTCATTGCCAAAGTGTGTTCGAAGAAGGTCTTTGGCCTCAGAATAACCTCTTTCTGGAGCCATATGCTGGCAGCTACGCACCAGTTCTCGAGGCTGCCCTCTAGTGAACGCTCCAGGTAGTACAAACAGTCTCCTCTGTATGTTTTAGCCACACAATGCTCGACGAACGTGTCCTTGTAACAGACTGTAAAGCTCTCCAGGTATTTGAACATTGCCTTGAGATGGTATTGCTTGCTGACCACCAGGATTTACATCTGATTGATGTGATTTTATTTGGTCAGATGTTTGCAACGTGTAGTTTATCTGAATAGCATTTTTTTTATTTTTCGTATCTGTTTGCTTCCATTGTTTTTACAGCGTTGTCAGACAATGATTATCTAATCTTATCTTATCTTAACCCTGAATTGCTGTTCTGCGGTGTATGAGTGTAAATCTCTTTGGATAAAAGCGTCAGCTAAATGAAATGTAATGTAATATAACTATCATGGTAAAGTGACATAATCCATGATTGGTTAGAAATGTAATTTAAATACACTACTTATGTAAATACACTTGGTTCCAGTCCACCGCTGATCTCCTTTTATTGTGAAGGCCAAAGTAGCGGAAGTAGTGTGAGTGTTTCCGGGTCGCACACTTAGCAGGTCAGCTAAGTGGAAATGAAGACACAAACACGGCGTACTTTTCTTTAGTCTTCTTCGACTCCATCTGTAGAACATGTCCACATTGCAGGATGCTCAACATGAATCCAGACGGCGGCTCGCGGACCTCTGATTGGACGTTTGGAGACATCCGGATATGAAAAGGAGCAAAGTGCTGGATGTTGTTTTAAAGGCCGACATGGAGCTGCGGAGAGAAGCAGGTTGGTTTTCTTCCTGCTGCTGGAAATGTGCTGCTAAGCTAACGCTAGCTCCAGTTGTTAGCAGCGAAGGCTAGCTCCAGTTGTTAGCAGGGAACGCTAGCTCCAGCTACTAGCTGCGAACACTAGCTCCAGTTGTTAGCAGCGAACGCTAGCTACAGTTGTTAGCAGGGAACGCTAGCTACAGTTGTTAGCAGGGAACGCTAGCTCCAGCTACTAGCTGCGAACACTCGCTCCAGTTGTTAGCAGGGAACGCTAGCTCCAGCTGTTAGCAGGGAACACTAGCTCCAGCTGTTAGCAGCGAACACTAGCTCCAGCTGTTAGCAGGGAACACTAGCTCCAGCTGTTAGCAGGGAACGCTAGCTCCAGTTGTTAGCAGGGAACGCTAGCTCCAGTTGTTAGCAGGGAACGCTAGCTCCAGTTGTTAGCAGGGAACGCTAGCTCCAGCTGTTAGCAGCGAACGCTAGCTCCAGTTGTTAGCAGGGAACGCTAGCTCCAGCTGTTAGCAGGGAACGCTAGCTCCAGCTGTTAGCAGCGAACGCTAGCTCCAGCTGTTAGCAGGGAACGCTAGCTCCAGCTGTTAGCAGCGAACGCTAGCTCCAGTTGTTAGCAGGGAACGCTAGCTCCAGCTGTTAGCAGCGAACACTAGCTACAGCAGCTAGTGCCTATCAGCTGCGGTAGAAGAAGCATTCATGTAATTGATTCAAGTAAAAGAATCAATACTACAAGACAATACTTACCAACGTCCAGGAGGTAACTTCTCCTCCGTTACAGGTGCTCCTTCCAGCCAGATCCAGTAGGCCCAGAAGAGAATGGAGCCAGAGGAGGCCCACGTTGGAGCCGGTCCACCGGTGGTCTGCTGGAGACCCCCCTGGGAGGCGAGACCTCCACCACACCTGTCTGATTACGCTGTCGGCTCCCTCCTCGTGGTCGACCCACAGCCAGGTGAGTCCTCATACGTCCATCTTCAGAGCCGAGGTCCCCCGCTCCACCTTAGGACTGAACCAAATTTGTTACTCCTAACTCCTATTCTTTAAAAAAAGAAATTGATTCCCCAATTATCGTGACAATTAATTTACAAAGTGAATGAGATGCCGAAGGTTCTGGACTTTGTTGGGCTGTCCTGGCTGACACATCTCTTTAGTGCAGGGGTGGGCAAACTACGGCCCGCCGGATAATAATTTATAATTATTATAAATTACAGTAAAGACCGCTGTAACGCTTGAACCCGACTTGAGTTTCCAGAAGCACGGCTCTACCTTCCCTATTCAAGGTATAGTTTGCGACGGAAGGTGTAGAGACTTTCTGCTGTCCTGATGTCAATGGGGAGCTCGTTCCACCAATGAGGAGCCAGCACAGCAAACAGTCGTGACTTTGTTGAGTGTTTAGCTCGAAGTGAAGGAGCTACAAGCTGATTGGCAGAAGCCGAGTGAAGTGAACGAGCTGGGGTGTGAGGTTAGACCATGTCCTGGGTGTGAGGTTAGACCATGTCCTGGGTGTGAGGTTAGACCATGTCCTGGGTGTACGGTTAGACCATGTCCTGGGTGTGAGGTTAGACCATGTCCTGGATGTAGACTGGACCCGATCTGTTCGCAGCACGGTACGCAAGTACCAATGTTTTGAAGCGGATGCTGTGGCCACCGGTAACCAGTGAAGGTCGCGGAGGAGCGGAGGATTGTGGGTGAATTTCGGGAGGTTGAAGACCAGTCGAGCAGCTGCATTCTGGATGAGCTGTAGAGGTCGAATGACATTAGCAGGTAGACCTGAAGGAGGGAGTTACTGTAGTCTAGACGTGAGATGACCAGAACCTGGACCAGAACCTGGACCAGAGCCTGGACCAGAGCCTGGACCAGGACCTGTGCCGCCTTCTGAGTGAGAAGAGGTCGTATTCTCCTGATGTTGTACAGCATGTACCTACAGGAGCGTGTTGTTGTGGTAATGTTGGCAGTCAGGGAGAGTTGACCGACAGGTGTCACACCGAGGTTCCTGGCAGTCGGGGGCGGGGCCAACACTGAGTTGTTGAAGTTAATAGTCAGGTCGTGGGTGGGAGAGACTTTTCCTGGAAGGAGGAGAAGTTCAGTCTTGTCCGGGTTAATTTTCAGGTGGTGTGCGGACATCCACTGAGAGATGTCAGTCAGACATCCACTGAGAGATGTCAGTCAGACATCCACTCTCCTGGATGCCACCTTTTTAGAGGTATAGCAGGTAGTACAACTAGTATGATGCCCAAAGGTAGACCCAGAACATGCTGGAGAGTTTACCTGGACCTGTACTTGTATAGCGCTTTTCTAGTCTTTGGACCACTCAAAGCTCTTTAACTCTACATTACATCATTCACCTATTCACACACTGAGGGGAGGAGCTAAGGTTCCACCTGTCCATCAGCAGTAGTACGGGAGACATTTACATGTCTGGTCTGGAAACTGAGCTAGAAAACGTTGCTGCTACTACTACTAGTGACACTGATTCTACTACATGATTAATAGTTATGATACAAAAACATCCTAAAAATATAATTCCACCTTTTCAAGCTTGACTTTATTATACACTTCATTTTTCTTCAATGTCTGTTTACTGTTTCCTGCAGACATCCAGCAGCTGTTGGTGGTTAAAGAAGAGGTTCAGCAGCAGGACTGGAGCTCCAGTCTGGACCAGGAGGACCCAGAGCCCCCCCACATTAAAGAGGACCAGGAGGACCCAGAGCCCCCACACATTAAAGAGGACCAGGAGGACCCAGAGCCCCCACACATTAAAGAGGACCAGGAGGACCCAGAGCCCCCACACATTAAAGAGGACCAGGAGGACCCAGAGCCCCCACACATTAAAGAGGACCAGGAGGACCCAGAGCCCCCACACATTAAAGAGGAACAGGAGGACCCAGACCCCCCACACATTAAAGGGGACCAGGAGGACCCAGACCCCCCACACATTAAAGGGGACCAGGAGGACCCAGAGCCCCCACACATTAAAGAGGAACAGGAGGAACTCTGGACCAGTCAGGAGGGAGAGCAGCTTCAAGGTCTGGAGGAGGCTGGTATCAAGTTCTCATTCACTACTGTGAAGAGTGAATATGATGAAGAGGAAGCTCAGTCCTCTCATCTTCATCAAAGACTAACTGAACACATGGAAACAGAAGCTGATGGAGAGGACTGTGGAGGACCAGAACCAGACAAGAACTCAGATTCAGAACCACATCCTGATGATACCAGAGACTCTTCTGAACCTGAGACTGATAACAGTGATGACTGGACCAGAAAACCTCAATCAGGTTCAAACTCTCTGAATAATCCTGAGGTTTCTGTCAGTGGTTCCAGATGTAGAGCTGGAGAGAAACCATTTCGCTGCTCTCAGTGTTGGAAAAGATTTGTCTTCGAGAGAAATCTGAAGAGACACATGTTAACGCATACAAGAGAGAAACCATCAAGCTGCTCAGTCTGTAAGAAAACTTTTACACAAAGTGGGAATTTACTGAAACACATGAGAATCCACACTGGAGAGAAACCGTACAGCTGCTCTGTTTGCGGAAAAGCTTTCAGTGATAGTGGAAATTTGAAGGTGCATATGAGATCTCATTCAGGAGAGAAACCATTCAGCTGCTCACTGTGTGGGAAAGGTTTTAGCTTCAAGTCACATCTGAAGAAACATATACGAACTCATACAGGAGAGAAACCATTCAGCTGCTCAGTGTGTGGAAAGAGTTTCAGTGATAGTGGAAATCTGAAAGTTCACATGAGAGCGCACACAGGAGAGAAACCATTCAGCTGCTCACTTTGTGAGAAATCTTACACACAGAGTGGCGATTTACAGCGACACATACAAATCCACACAGGAGAGAAACCATTCAGCTGCGCAGAGTGTGGGAAAAGATTTGGCTTCAAGTCACATCTGAAGAAACACACAATAACCCACACAGGCGAGAAAAGGTTCAGCTGCAGTGTTTGTGACCAACAATTCACTTGGTTTTATCAGCTCAGGAGCCATAAATGTGTCGGTCATCAGTTATCTCTTCTTCATCAGGAAAACAGAGAGGAAGAACCTCCAGCCATCAGCGAGGAGTCATGTTTTCAGTCAGGTTTAGATGCTCTAAATAAGAGGGATGTGATGTGTGACACCGATGAGAAACAATTGCTGCTGAGTTTGTTGTAAAATGTTGGGCATCTAAAAGAGACGCATTAGAATTCACAAGAGAGAAACCCGTCAGCTGCTCAGTGTTTGGGGAAAAGGTTTAAGAAGTCACATGTTCACAGTTATCAGTGTGTTTTTTTGACAGTAGTAGAAGCAAAACTGCTGGTTCAGATGAAACTCTTGAGAAACGGGATTGAACCAGGTCTTCGTCAATTCAGCATGGTGTTCATTTACTAAGTTATGGTCCTTTTGGGGACTTTAAAGCAGGTCTTCTTCAGTCCGACATGGTGTTTATTTACTAAGTTATGGTCCTTTTGGGGACTTTAAAGCAGGTCTTCTTCAGTCCGACATGGTGTTTATTTACTAAGTTATGGTCCTTTTGGGGACTTTAAAGCAGGTCTTCTTCAGTCCGACATGGTGTTCATTTACTAAGTTATGGTCCTTTTGGGGACTTTAAAGCAGGTCTTCTTCAGTCCGACATGGTGTTCATTTACTAAGTTATGGTCCTTTTGGGGACTTTAAAGCAGGTCTTCTTCAGTCCGACATGGTGTTCATTTACTAAGTTATGGTCCTTTTGGGGACTTTAAAGCAGGTCTTCTTCAGTCCGACATGGTGTTCATTTACTAAGTTATGGTCCTTTTGGGGACTTTAAAGCAGGTCTTCTTCAGTCCGACATGGTGTTTATTTACTAAGTTATGGTCCAGTTAGTCACAGAGACCTTAAAGCAGGTCTTCTTCAGTCCGACATGGTGTTCATTTACTAAGTTATGGTCCTTTTGGGGACCTTAAAGCAGGTCTTCTTCAGTCCGACATGGTGTTCATTTACTAAGTTATGGTCCAGTTAGTCACAGAGACCTTGAAGCAGGTCTTCTTCAGTCCGACATGGTGTTCATTTACTAAGTTATGGTCCAGTTAGTCACAGAGACCTTGAAGCAGGTCTTCAGAACGTCCACACACAGATAGATGACTACGTCCACTTCATATGAAGTCTGTGGTTTGTAAACAAACACATTATGTTGTCAAGTGGATTATAAATGATGCCCATCGGCACTCTACTGACCTGAACTCTGACCCAGGTCACAGCATTTCCTCATCCCGTCAGATGAAGGCTGGAGTTGTCTCTCCTGGTATTTATGGGTTAGGGTTATGATGGGATGTCGTGTTGAAGGTGGAATAGAAAGTCGTTCTACTCACGACACAAACTGAACATGAAGCTTCTGATTCTCCTTTTACTACTTTGTTTCCTCCAAATTAAAGTTCAGCTTTATTCCAATAAATGTTTCTCTCGTCTGATTACTTTCATCTCTAATATCTATTTTATATTCATGTGAAAACATCTGGATTTATTCTAGTTTATCACCAAAAACTACATTACATTTTACATATACACAGTAGATAGATATTATATATATTTATTTGACATATATATATGTATTTTATATATTATATTTTAGATAGATAGATATTATATATGTATTTGATATATATAATATGTATTATATACAGTATATCATATGGTATATATAATACATATTCATAATATGTATTATATATAATACATGTGTTTATTAAAAGTACTGGATACAGACGGTCAAATATACAGAAAGTCCAGAGAAGAAGAAAATAAGAAAGAGAAAGAAGGAGAAGCCCTGAGAGCAGTACTTCAATGTGCATCAATGTACTTCAATGTGCATCAATGTACTTCAATGTGTATCAATGTACTTCAATGTGCATCAATGTACTTCAATGTACTTCAATGTGCATCAATGTACTTCAATGTGCATCAATGTACTTCAATGTGCATCAATGTACTTCAATGTGCATCAATGTACTTCAATGTGTATCAATGTACTTCAATGTACTTCAATGTGCATCAATGTACTTCAATGTGTATCAATGTACTTCAATGTGTATCAATGTACTTCAATGTGCATCAATGTACTTCAATGTGTATCAATGTACTTCAATGTGTATCAATGTACTTCAATGTGCATCAATGTACTTCAATGTACTTCAATGTGCATCAATGTACTTCAATGTGCATCAATGTACTTCAATGTGCATCAATGTACTTCAATGTGTATCAATGTACTTCAATGTGCATCAATGTATGTTGAGACAAAATGGTGGAATTCTCAAATGTTGCCATTATTCAGGTTTCTAAAAGACTGAATCCCATAATGCACCACCGGCAGGCCAGTGCAGGCTGCTAATTACTTTAAGTTGGAACACCTGCGATTGGAAGGTTTCTCACAGGGAATCTCTCAGGAAACATTTCAGCAGAGAGAGAGAGGCGTGCCAGTTTGGGTTGACAACCATTGATATTCTAGGACATTGCATCACTAAAGACGGGGCGTTTCCCCTTCGGAGGTGGACGCGGTGACTATCTTTGAACGCCCGCTCACAGTGAGGGCCATCCAGGAGTTTTTCATCTCTAAGTTTACCTGGTTTCAGACTGTTTGTCAAGAGCTATCATGGGGCCGGTTCATTTGGGACTGGATTATGCTAAAATGGCTGAGGATCAAGTTTCAGACCCAGTCATTCAGGAATTGAGGACGGCAACAATGGGACTGCAATTGGAGGAGGTTCCTTTTAGAGAAACGGGCACTATGCTCCTGTGCGACGTCTCCACAGGTTAGCCACGGACGGTTATTCCCACCGGATGGAGAGCAACTCAATGAAAGCTGCTCTCCGGGCCAGCCTTAAGGACGGTGGCTGGGTGGACAAGATCCCATGGGTCTTCCTTGGGGCTCAGCCCCAAGGAAGACCATCAAGCTTCATCCGCAAAGTTGGTTTCCGGGATGAACTCCCCAGGGACCCACAGCGGCCTGTGTCTCCTGGACAGAGGTGTGCAACCTTGTCTACTGCTTTCATTCCTGAGCTCCTACACAACAGACATGTTGTGACTTGAACTCGATGTGTGGGGTTCAGACCCCCAGGTAGGGAACCTTGATGTGTGGGGTTCAGACCCCCAGGTAGGGAACCTCGATGTGTGGGGTTCAGACCCCCAGGTAGGGAACTTTGATGTGTGGGGTTCAGACCCCCAGGTAGGGAACCTCGATGTGTGGGGTTCAGACCCCCAGGTAGGGAACCTCGATGTGTGGGGTTCAGACACCCAGGTAGGGAACTTCGATGTGTGGGGTTCAGACCCCCAGGTAGGGAACCTCGATGTGTGGGGTTCAGACCCCCAGGTAGGGAACCTCGATGTGTGGGGTTCAGACCCCCAGGTAGGGAACCTCGATGTGTGGGGTTCAGACACCCAGGTAGGGAACCTCGATGTGTGGGGTTCAGACCCCCAGGTAGGGAACCTCGATGTGTGGGGTTCAGACACCCAGGTAGGGAACTTCGATGTGTGGGGTTCAGACCCCCAGGTAGGGAACCTCGATGTGTGGGGTTCAGACACCCAGGTAGGGAACCTCGATGTGTGGGGTTCAGACCCCCAGGTAGGGAACCTCGATGTGTGGGGTTCAGACCCCCAGGTAGGGAACCTCGATGTGTGGGGTTCAGACCCCCAGGTAGGGAACTTTGATGTGTGGGGTTCAGACCCCCAGGTAGGGAACCTCGATGTGTGGGGTTCAGACCCCCAGGTAGGGAACCTCGATGTGTGGGGTTCAGACACCCAGGTAGGGAACTTCGATGTGTGGGGTTCAGACCCCCAGGTAGGGAACCTCGATGTGTGGGGTTCAGACCCCCAGGTAGGGAACCTCGATGTGTGGGGTTCAGACCCCCAGGTAGGGAACTTCGATGTGTGGGGTTCAGACCCCCAGGTATGGAACCTCGATGTGTGGGGTTCAGACCCCATTTATGGAACCTTGCTGTGTTGGGTCAACAGAGGAGGATCCCTCTCCCCGGATGGACAGAAGCAATAGATGTCATGTGACCAGATGAACAATAGATGTCATGTGACCAGATGAACACTAGATGTCATGTGACCAGGTGAACAATAGATGTCATGTGACCAGGTGAACAATAGATGTCATGTGACCAGAATGAACAATAGATGTCATGTGACCAGATGAACACTAGATGTCATGTGACCAGATGAACACTAGATGTCATGTGACCAGATGAACAATAGATGTCATGTGACCAGATGAACAATAGATGTCATGTGACCAGATGAACACTAGATGTCATGTGACCAGATGAACACTAGATATCATGTGACCAGATGAACACTAGATGTCATGTGACCAGATGAACACTAGATGTCATGTGACCAGATGAACACTAGATATCATGTGACCAGATGAACAATAGATGTCATGTGACCAGATGAACACTAGATGTCATGTGACCAGATGAACAATAGATGTCATGTGACCAGATGAACAATAGATGTCATGTGACCAGATGGACACTAGATGTCATGTGACCAGATGAACACTAGATATCATGTGACCAGATGAACAATAGATGTCATGTGACCAGATGAACACTAGATGTCATGTGACCAGATGAACACTAGATGTCATGTGACCAGATGAACACTAGATATCATGTGACCAGATGAACACTAGATGTCATGTGACCAGATGAACACTAGATATCATGTGACCAGATGAACACTAGATGTCATGTGACCAGATGAACAATAGATGTCATGTGATCAGATGAACAATAGATGTCATGTGACCAGATGAACACTAGATGTCATGTGACCAGATGAACAATAGATGTCATGTGACCAGATGAACAATAGATGTCATGTGACCAGAATGAACAGCGTTAGAGTTACAACGCATTTAATGAATATGACAGAATTGGGAATATGTTGGGTCTAGTGTTGGGTCTAGACCCCCAGGTTTGGGTCTAGACCCCCAGGTTTGGAACCTTGACGAATTGGATCCAGACCCCGATATAAAGCTTATCTATAGACCCAGAAGTAAATGACATGAAATTACCAACAATTCCATGCATTATTCTAAATTAAT
The DNA here is from genome assembly GCF_009769545.1 of Cyclopterus lumpus. Lineage (NCBI taxonomy): Eukaryota > Metazoa > Chordata > Actinopteri > Perciformes > Cyclopteridae > Cyclopterus > Cyclopterus lumpus. Next base: position 22,705,668 of record NC_046976.1, on the reverse strand, counting down.
ATACTTATTGGTATTAATTTTATTGTTGTAAATAATATTAACATTATTCTTAATATTAATACTATTACTATTGGTGTTGTTATCACTATTATTGCTAATATTATTATTATTATTATTATTGTGATTTGGTAAATCAATAGAGTTTGGGATTTGTAATATATTTGTAAAAAAAAATGTATTACGAGTTTAGAAAGTATTAGACTATATTAATTCTAATAATATTTTTTATAAATTTGGGATTTAATAGATTATATTCATAATAATAAAAGAGTTTGGGATTTGTTAGATTATATATATTATATTAATATAATTATTTTCGAGTTTGGGATTTATTAGATTAGATTTATAATTAATAATAATTATAATGTGTTATTAGTTTTTGACAATGCAGCAACAATAAACAAACTAATACTAACATGATGAAGCAACAGACATTTTGTGACTTGGACGCCATTTTACTAAAAGTGTTCGAGCTTCCTGTGCAAGCCTTCACAATAAGACGTTTTCATTTAAAAGTCGTTTTCTATGAGTGATATACATGATGTTATTTTTTATAATCGTAGCTACAACGATGGCAAATACAATATAGTTAATTTTAATATCACAAAACACACAACGTTTGTGGTCGGTAATCAGTTTACGTTTTATTTTGAAATCTGCCGGCCCTGGACTTGCTCTCAGCCGGACCGCCGCTCCGACGGCTGCTCGGCCGATGAACAACAACAACAACAACAACAACAACAACGGCAGGAAAACATCCATCAGAGTTCGGTAAACGAGCAGCGAGAGACCGGAAGCTGCTTCACGAGATGGAGCCGAGAGGAAGAACAGGTGTGAACTATGCTTCCTGTTCTGATGCTAAGCTAACAACAGCTGCTTTTATGACGCGCTGTTGAGTTCATTCTGGATTTATTGCAACAATAAGTCACATTGGACTCCGGCGTGTTCAACCAAAACAACATATACATCAGTGACGTCACTATGTTTAAAGGATCAGTGGATTTATTCTGTTTATTATTTTAATGGATTACACGAGGAGACGTTTTTGTCCACGAGGAGACGTTTATGTAAACGAGGAGATGTTTATGTCCACGAGGAGACGTTTATGTCCACGAGGAGACGTTTATGTAAACGAGGAGATGTTTATGTCCACGAGGAGACGTTTATGTCCACGAGGAGACGTTTATGTAAACGAGGAGATGTTTATGTAAACGAGGAGACGTTTATGTAAACGAGGAGACGTTTATGTCCACGAGGAGACGTTTATGTAAACGAGGAGACGTTTATGTCCACGAGAAGACGTTTATGTCCACGAGGAGACGTTTATGTAAACGAGGAGACGTTTATGTCCACGAGGAGACGTTTATGTAAACGAGGAGACGTTTATGTCCACGAGAAGACGTTTATGTCCACGAGGAGATGTTTATGTAAACGAGGAGATGTTTATGTCCACGAGGAGACGTTTATGTCCACGAGGAGACGTTTATGTAAACGAGGAGATGTTTATGTAAACGAGGAGATGTTTATGTCCACGAGGAGACGTTTATGTCCACGAGGAGACGTTTATGTAAACGAGGAGATGTTTATGTAAACGAGGAGACGTTTATGTAAACGAGGAGACGTTTATGTCCACGAGGAGACGTTTATGTAAACGAGGAGACGTTTATGTCCACGAGAAGACGTTTATGTCCACGAGGAGACGTTTATGTAAACGAGGAGATGTTTATGTCCACGAGGAGACGTTTATGTAAACGAGGAGACGTTTATGTAAACGAGGAGACATTTATGTCCACGAGGAGACGTTTATGTCCACGAGGAGACGTTTATGTAAACGAGGAGACGTTTATGTAAACGAGGAGACGTTTATGGCCACGAGGAGACGTTTATGTCCACGAGGAGACGTTTATGTAAACGAGGAGACGTTTATGTCCACGAGAAGACGTTTATGTCCACGAGGAGACGTTTATGTAAACGAGGAGACGTTTATGTCCACGAGGAGACGTTTATGTAAACTAGGAGACGTTTATGTAAACGAGGAGACGTTTATGTCCACGAGGAGACGTTTATGTAAACGAGGAGATGTTTATGTAAACGAGGAGACGTTTATGTCCACGAGGAGACGTTTATGTAAACGAGGAGACGTTTATGTCCACGAGAAGACGTTTATGTCCACGAGGAGACGTTTATGTAAACGAGGAGATGTTTATGTCCACGAGGAGACGTTTATGTAAACTAGGAGACGTTTATGTAAACGAGGAGACGTTTATGTAAACGAGGAGACGTTTATGGCCACGAGGAGACGTTTATGTAAACGAGGAGATGTTTATGTCCACGAGGAGACGTTTATGTCCACGAGGAGACGTTTATGTAAACGAGGAGACGTTTATGTCCACGAGGAGACGTTTATGTCCACGAGGAGATGTTTATGTAAACGAGGAGACGTTTATGTCCACGAGGAGACGTTTATGTCCACGAGGAGACGTTTATGTCCACGAGGAGACGTTTATGTAAACGAGGAGACGTTTATGTCCACGAGGAGACGTTTATGTAAACGAGGAGACGTTTATGTAAACGAGGAGACGTTTATGTAAACGAGGAGACGTTTATGTCCACGAGGAGACGTTTATGTAAACTAGGAGACGTTTATGTAAACGAGGAGACGTTTATGTAAACTAGGAGACGTTTATGTAAACGAGGAGACGTTTATGTAAACGAGGAGACGTTTATGTCCACGAGGAGACGTTTATGTCCACGAGGAGACGTTTATGTAAACGAGGAGACGTTTATGTAAACGAGGAGACGTTTATGTAAACTAGGAGACGTTTATGTCCACGAGGAGACGTTTATGTCCACGAGGAGACGTTTATGTAAACGAGGTGACGTTTATGTACACGAGGTGACGTTTATGTCCACGAGGAGACGTTTATGTCCACGAGGAGATGTTTATGTCCACGAGGAGACGTTTATGTACACAAGGAGACGTTTATGTACACGAGGAGACGTTTATGTACACGAGGAGATGTTTATGTCCACGAGGAGACGTTTATGTAAACGAGGAGACGTTTATGTCCACGAGGAGACGTTTATGTACACGAGGAGACGTTTATGTACACAAGGAGACGTTTATGTACACAAGGAGATGTTTATGTCCACGAGGAGACTTTTATGTAAACGAGGAGACGTTTATGTCCACGAGGAGACGTTTATGTAAACGAGGAGACGTTTATGTCCACGAGGAGACGTTTATGTAAACGAGGAGACGTTTATGTCCACGAGGAGACGTTTATGTAAACGAGGAGACGTTTATGTAAACTAGGAGACGTTTATGTAAACGAGGAGACGTTTATGTACACGAGGAGACGTTTATGTAAACGAGGAGACGTTTATGTAAACGAGGAGACGTTTATGTACACGAGGAGACGTTTATGTACACGAGGAGACGTTTATGTAAACGAGGAGACGTTTATGTAAACGAGGAGACGTTTATGTCCACGAGGAGACGTTTATGTAAACGAGGAGACGTTTATGTCCACGAGGAGACGTTTATGTAAACGAGGAGACGTTTATGTCCACGAGGAGACGTTTATGTAAACGAGGAGACGTTTATGTAAACTAGGAGACGTTTACGTAAACGAGGAGACGTTTATGTAAACTAGGAGACGTTTATGTAAACGAGGAGACGTTTATGTACACGAGGAGACGTTCGTTTATGTCCACGAGGAGACGTTTATGTAAACGAGGAGATGTTTATGTAAACAAGGAGACGTTTATGTAAACAAGGAGACGTTTATGTACACGAGGAGACGTTTATGTAAACGAGGAGACGTTTATGTACACGAGGAGACGTTTATGTAAACGAGGAGACGTTTATGTCCACGAGGAGACGTTTATGTAAACTAGGAGATGTTTATGTACACGAGGAGACGTTTATGTAAACGAGGAGACGTTTATGTACACGAGAAGACGTTTATGTCCACGAGGAGATGTTTATGTAAACGAGGAGACGTTTATGTACACGAGGAGACGTTTATGTCCACGAGGAGATGTTTATGTAAACGAGGAGACGTTTATGTAAACGAGGAGACGTTTATGTCCACGAGGAGACGTTTATGTAAACGAGGAGACGTTTATGTCCACGAGGAGACGTTTATGTAAACGAGGTGACGTTTATGTCCACGAGGAGACGTTTATGTAAACGAGGAGACGTTTATGTCCACGAGGAGACGTTTATGTAAACGAGGAGACGTTTATGTAAACGAGGAGATGTTTATGTCCACGAGGAGACGTTTATGTACACGAGGTGACATTTATGTCCACGAGGTGACGTTTATGTCCACGAGGAGACGTTTATGTAAACGAGGAGACGTTTATGTCCACGAGGAGACGTTTATGTCCACGAGGAGACGTTTATGTAAACGAGGAGACGTTTATGTCCACGAGGAGACGTTTATGTACACGAGGTGACGTTTATGTAAACGAGGAGACGTTTATGTCCACGAGGAGACGTTTATGTAAACGAGGACACGTTTATGTCCAAGAGGAGACGTTTATGTCCACGAGGAGATGTTTATGTGCACGAGGAGATGTTTATGTAAACGAGGAGACGTTTATGTAAACGAGGAGACGTTTATGTCCACGAGGAGACGTTTATGTACACGAGGTGACGTTTATGTCCACGAGGAGACGTTTATGTAAACGAGAAGACGTTTATGTAAACGAGAAGATGTTTATGTCCACGAGGAGACGTTTATGTACACGAGGTGATGTTTATGTCCACGAGGAGACGTTTATGTCCACGAGGAGACGTTTATGTAAACGAGGAGACATTTATGTCCACGAGGAGACGTTTATGTACACGAGGTGACGTTTATGTAAACGAGGAGACGTTTATGTCCACGAGGAGACGTTTATGTAAACGAGGAGACGTTTATGTCCACGAGGAGACGTTTATGTACACGAGGTGACGTTTATGTCCACGAGGAGACGTTTATGTCCACGAGGAGACGTTTATGTAAACGAGAAGACGTTTATGTCCACGAGGAGACGTTTATGTATACGAGGTGATGTTTATGTCCACGAGGAGACGTTTATGTCCACGAGGAGACGTTTATGTAAACGAGGAGACGTTTATGTCCACGAGGAGACGTTTATGTCCACGAGGAGATGTTTATGTAAACGAGGAGACGTTTATGTAAACGAGGAGACCTTTATGTCCACGAGGAGACGTTTATGTAAACGAGGAGACGTTTATGTCCACGAGGAGACGTTTATGTAAACGAGGAGACGTTTATGTCCACGAGGAGACGTTTATGTCCACGAGGAGACGTTTATGTAAACGAGGAGACGTTTATGTCCACGAGGTGACGTTTATGTAAACGAGGAGACGTTTATGTCCACGAGGAGACGTTTATGTAAACGAGGTGACGTTTATGTCCACGAGGAGACGTTTATGTAAACGAGGAGACGTTTATGTCCACGAGGAGACGTTTATGTAAACGAGGAGACGTTTATGTCCACGAGGAGACGTTTATGTAAACGAGGAGACGTTTATGTAAACGAGGAGACGTTTATGTCCACGAGGAGACGTTTATGTCCACGAGGAGACGTTTATGTAAACGAGGAGACGTTTATGTCCACGAGGAGACGTTTATGTAAACGAGGAGACGTTTATGTACACGAGGAGACGTTTATGTCCACGAGGAGACGTTTATGTACACGAGGAGACGTTTATGTCCACGAGGAGACGTTTATGTCCACGAGGAGATGTTTATGTAAACGAGGAGACGTTTATGTAAACGAGGAGACGTTTATGTCCACGAGGAGACGTTTATGTAAACGAGGAGACGTTTATGTAAACGAAGAGATGTTTATGTACACGAGGAGACGTTTATGTCCACGAGGAGACGTTTATGTCAGCGAGGAGACGTTTATGTAAACGAGGAGACGTTTATGTAAACGAGGAGACGTTTATGTCCACAAGGAGATGTTTATGTCCACGAGGAGACGTTTATGTACACGAGGAGACGTTTATGTAAACGAGGAGACGTTTATGTCCACGAGGAGACGTTTATGTACACGAGGAGACGTTTATGTCCACGAGGAGACGTTTATGTCCAAGAGGAGACGTTTATGTCAGCGAGGAGACGTTTATGTAAACGAGGAGACGTTTATGTAAACGAGGAGACGTTTATGTCCACAAGGAGATGTTTATGTCCACGAGGAGACGTTTATGTACACGAGGAGACGTTTATGTCCACGAGGAGACGTTTATGTAAACAAGGAGACGTTTATGTCCACGAGGAGATGTTTATGTCCACGAGGAGACGTTTATGTCCACGAGGAGACGTTTATGTAAACAAGGAGACGTTTATGTAAACAAGGAGACGTTTATGTCCACGAGGAGACGTTTATGTAAACAAGGAGACGTTTATGTCCACGAGGAGATGTTTATGTAAACAAGGAGACGTTTATGTAAACAAGGAGACGTTTATGTACACAAGGAGACGTTTATGTAAACGAGGAGACGTTTATGTCCACGAGGAGACGTTTATGTACACAAGGAGACGTTTATGTAAACGAGGAGACGTTTATGTACACGAGGAGACGTTTATGTCCACGAGGAGACGTTTATGTCCACGAGGAGACGTTTATGTAAACAAGGAGACGTTTATGTACACGAGGAGACGTTTATGTAAACAAGGAGACGTTTATGTAAACGAGGAGACGTTTAAGTAAACGAGGAGACGTTTATGTAAACGAGGAGACGTTTATGTACACGAGGAGACGTTTATGTAAACGAGGAGACGTTTATGTCCACGAGGAGACGTTTATGTCCACGAGGAGACGTTTATGTAAACGAGGAGACGTTTATGTCCACGAGGAGACGTTTATGTCCACGAGGAGACGTTTATGTAAACGAGGAGACGTTTATGTACACGAGGAGATGTTTATGTCCACGAGGAGACGTTTATGTCCACGAGGAGACGTTTATGTCCACGAGGAGACGTTTATGTCCACGAGGAGACGTTTAAGTAAACAAGGAGACGTTTATGTAAACAAGGAGACGTTTATGTCCACGAGGAGACGTTTAAGTAAACGAGGAGACGTTTATGTAAATAAGGAGACGTTTATGTACACGAGGAGACGTTTATGTAAACAAGGAGACGTTTATGTAAACAAGGAGATGTTTATGTCCACGAGGAGACGTTTATGTACACGAGGAGACGTTTATGTCCACGAGGAGACGTTTATGTCCACGAGGAGACGTTTATGTACACGAGGAGACGTTTATGTCCACAAGGAGATGTTTATGTCCACGAGGAGACGTTTAAGTAAACAAGGAGACGTTTATGTCCACGAGGAGACGTTTATGTCCACGAGGAGACGTTTATGTAAACAAGGAGACGTTTATGTCCACGAGGAGATGTTTATGTCCACGAGGAGACGTTTATGTCCACGAGGAGACGTTTATGTAAACAAGGAGACGTTTATGTAAACAAGGAGACGTTTATGTCCACGAGGAGACGTTTATGTAAACAAGGAGACGTTTATGTCCACGAGGAGATGTTTATGTAAACAAGGAGACGTTTATGTACACAAGGAGACGTTTATGTAAACGAGGAGACGTTTATGTCCACGAGGAGACGTTTATGTACACAAGGAGACGTTTACGTAAACGAGGAGACGTTTATGTCCACGAGGAGACGTTTATGTCCACGAGGAGACGTTTATGTCCACGAGGAGACGTTTATGTAAACAAGGAGACGTTTATGTACACGAGGAGACGTTTATGTAAACAAGGAGACGTTTATGTAAACGAGGAGACGTTTAAGTAAACGAGGAGACGTTTATGTAAACGAGGAGACGTTTATGTACACGAGGAGACGTTTATGTAAACGAGGAGACGTTTATGTCCACGAGGAGACGTTTATGTCCACGAGGAGACGTTTATGTAAACGAGGAGACGTTTATGTACACGAGGAGATGTTTATGTCCACGAGGAGACGTTTATGTCCACGAGGAGACGTTTATGTAAACGAGGAGACGTTTATGTAAACGAGGAGACGTTTATGTCCACGAGGAGACGTTTAAGTAAACAAGGAGACGTTTATGTAAACAAGGAGACGTTTATGTCCACGAGGAGACGTTTAAGTAAACGAGGAGACGTTTATGTAAACAAGGAGACGTTTATGTACACGAGGAGACGTTTATGTAAACAAGGAGACGTTTATGTCCACGAGGAGACGTTTAAGTAAACAAGGAGACGTTTATGTAAACGAGGAGACGTTTATGTCCACGAGGAGACGTTTAAGTAAACAAGGAGACGTTTATGTAAACAAGGAGACGTTTATGTCCACGAGGAGACGTTTATGTAAACAAGGAGACGTTTATGTAAACAAGGAGACGTTTATGTCCACGAGGAGACGTTTAAGTAAACGAGGAGACGTTTATGTAAACGAGGAGACGTTTATGTAAACGAGGAGACGTTTATGAAACGAGGAGACGTTTATGTACACGAGGAGACGTTTATGTAAACGAGGAGACGTTTATGTACACGAGGAGACGTTTATGTCCACGAGGAGATGTTTATGTAAACGAGGAGATGTTTATGTAAACAAAGAGACGTTTATGTAAACAAGGAGACGTTTATGTACACGAGGAGACGTTTATGTAAACGAGGAGACGTTTATGTCCACGAGGAGACGTTCATGTCCACGAGGTGACGTTTATGTACACGAGGAGACGTTTATGTAAACGAGGTGACGTTTATGTCCACGAGGAGACGTTTATGTAAACGAGGTGACGTTTATGTCCACGAGGAGATGTTTATGTCCACGAGGAGACGTTTATGTCCACGAGGAGACGTTTATGTCCACGAGGTGACGTTTATGTCCACGAGGAGACGTTTATGTAAACAAGGAGATGTTTATGTCCACAAGGAGACGTTTATGTACACGAGGTGACGTTTATGTCCACGAGGAGACGTTTATGTCCACGAGGAGACGTTTATGTAAACGAGGAGACGTTTATGTCCACGAGGAGACGTTTATGTAAACGAGGAGATGTTTATGTCCACGAGGAGACGTTTATGTAAACGAGGAGACGTTTATGTCCACGAGGAGACGTTTATGTACACGAGGAGACGTTTATGTAAACGAGGAGATGTTTATGTCCACGAGGAGACGTTTATGTAAACGAGGAGACGTTTATGTCTACGAGGAAACGTTTATTTACACGAGGTGACGTTTATGTCCACGAGGAGACGTTTATGTCCAGGAGGAGACGTTTATGTCCAGGAGGAGACGTTTATGTCCACGAGGTGACGTTTATGTCCACGAGGAGACGTTTATGTAAACGAGGTGACGTTTATGTCCACGAGGAGACGTTTATGTCCAGGAGGAGACGTTTATGTCCACGAGGAGATGTTTATGTCCACGAGGAGACGTTTATATCCACGAGGAGACGTTTATGTCCACGAGGAGACGTTTATGTAAACGAGGAGACGTTTATGTCCACGAGGAGACGTTTAAGTAAACAAGGAGACGTTTATGTAAACAAGGAGACGTTTATGTCCACGAGGAGACGTTTAAGTAAACGAGGAGACGTTTATGTAAACAAGGAGACGTTTATGTACACGAGGAGACGTTTATGTAAACAAGGAGACGTTTATGTAAACAAGGAGACGTTTATGTCCACGAGGAGACGTTTAAGTAAACAAGGAGACGTTTATGTAAACGAGGAGACGTTTATGTAAACGAGGAGACGTTTATGTCCACGAGGAGACGTTTAAGTAAACAAGGAGACGTTTATGTAAACAAGGAGACGTTTATGTCCACGAGGAGACGTTTAAGTAAACGAGGAGACGTTTATGTAAACAAGGAGACGTTTATGTACACGAGGAGACGTTTATGTAAACAAGGAGACGTTTATGTAAACAAGGAGACGTTTATGTCCACGAGGAGACGTTTAAGTAAACGAGGAGACGTTTATGTAAACGAGGAGACGTTTATGTAAACGAGGAGACGTTTATGAAACGAGGAGACGTTTATGTACACGAGGAGACGTTTATGTAAACGAGGAGACGTTTATGTACACGAGGAGACGTTTATGTCCACGAGGAGATGTTTATGTAAACGAGGAGATGTTTATGTAAACAAAGAGACGTTTATGTAAACAAGGAGACGTTTATGTAAACGAGGAGACATTTATGTCCACGAGGAGACGTTTATGTCCACGAGGTGACGTTTATGTACACGAGGAGACGTTTATGTAAACGAGGTGACGTTTATGTCCACGAGGAGACGTTTATGTAAACGAGGTGACGTTTATGTCCACGAGGAGACGTTTATGTCCACGAGGAGACGTTTATGTCCACGAGGAGACGTTTATGTTCACGAGGTGACGTTTATGTCCACGAGGAGACGTTTATGTAAACGAGGAGATGTTTATGTCCACAAGGAGACGTTTATGTACACGAGGTGACGTTTATGTCCACGAGGAGACGTTTATGTCCACGAGGAGACGTTTATGTAAACGAGGAGACGTTTATGTCCACGAGGAGACGTTTATGTAAACGAGGAGATGTTTATGTCCACGAGGAGACGTTTATGTAAACGAGGAGACGTTTATGTCCACGAGGAGACGTTTATGTCCACGAGGAGACGTTTATGTAAACGAGGAGACGTTTATGTCCACGAGGAGACGTTTATGTAAACGAGGAGACGTTTATGAAACGAGGAGACGTTTATGTACACGAGGAGACGTTTATGTAAACGAGGTGACGTTTATGTCCACGAGGAGACGTTTATGTAAACGAGGAGACGTTTATGTCCACGAGGAGACGTTTATGTAAACGAGGAGACGTTTATGTCCACGAGGAGACGTTTATGTCCACGAGGAGACGTTTATGTAAACGAGGAGACGTTTATGTCCACGAGGAGACGTTTATGTAAACGAGGAGACGGTTATGTCCACGAGGTGTTGTTTATGTCCACGAGGAGACGTTTATGTCCACGAGGTGACGTTTATGTCCACGAGGAGACGTTTATGTAAACGAGGTGATGTTTATGTCCACGAGGAGACGTTTATGTCCAGGAGGAGACGTTTATGTCCACGAGGAGACGTTTATGTAAACAAAGAGACGTTTATGTACACGAGGAGACGTTTATGTAAACGAGGAGACGTTTATGTCCACGAGGAGACGTTTATGTACACAAGGAGACGTTTATGTAAACGAGGAGACGTTTATGTCCACGAGGAGACGTTTATGTCCACGAGGAGACGTTTATGTAAACAAGGAGACGTTTATGTACACGAGGAGACGTTTATGTAAACAAGGAGACGTTTATGTAAACGAGGAGACGTTTATGTCCACGAGGAGACGTTTATGTCCACGAGGAGACGTTTATGTAAACGAGGAGATGTTTATGTCCACGAGGAGACGTTTATGTCCACGAGGAGACGTTTATGTAAACGAGGAGACGTTTATGTCCACGAGGAGACGTTTAAGTAAACAAGGAGACGTTTATGTAAACAAGGAGACGTTTATGTCCACGAGGAGACGTTTAAGTAAACGAGGAGACGTTTATGTAAACAAGGAGACGTTTATGTACACGAGGAGACGTTTATGTAAACAAGGAGACGTTTATGTAAACAAGGAGACGTTTATGTCCACGAGGAGACGTTTAAGTAAACAAGGAGACGTTTATGTAAACGAGGAGACGTTTATGTAAACGAGGAGACGTTTATGTCCACGAGGAGACGTTTAAGTAAACAAGGAGACGTTTATGTAAACAAGGAGACGTTTATGTCCACGAGGAGACGTTTAAGTAAACGAGGAGACGTTTATGTAAACAAGGAGACGTTTATGTACACGAGGAGACGTTTATGTAAACAAGGAGACGTTTATGTAAACAAGGAGACGTTTATGTCCACGAGGAGACGTTTAAGTAAACGAGGAGACGTTTATGTAAACGAGGAGACGTTTATGTAAACGAGGAGACGTTTATGAAACGAGGAGACGTTTATGTACACGAGGAGACGTTTATGTAAACGAGGAGACGTTTATGTACACGAGGAGACGTTTATGTCCACGAGGAGATGTTTATGTAAACGAGGAGATGTTTATGTAAACAAAGAGACGTTTATGTAAACAAGGAGACGTTTATGTAAACGAGGAGACGTTTATGTCCACGAGGAGACGTTTTTGTCCACGAGGTGACGTTTATGTACACGAGGAGACGTTTATGTAAACGAGGTGACGTTTATGTCCACGAGGAGACGTTTATGTAAACGAGGTGACGTTTATGTCCACGAGGAGACGTTTATGTCCACGAGGAGACGTTTATGTCCACGAGGTGACGTTTATGTCCACGAGGAGACGTTTATGTAAACGAGGAGATGTTTATGTCCACAAGGAGACGTTTATGTACACGAGGTGACGTTTATGTCCACGAGGAGACGTTTATGTCCACGAGGAGACGTTTATGTAAACGAGGAGACGTTTATGTCCACGAGGAGACGTTTATGTAAACGAGGAGATGTTTATGTCCACGAGGAGACGTTTATGTAAACGAGGAGACGTTTATGTAAACGAGGAGACGTTTATGTCCACGAGGAGACGTTTATGTACACGAGGAGACGTTTATGTAAACGAGGAGATGTTTATGTCCACGAGGAGAAGTTTATGTAAACGAGGAGACGTTTATGTCCACGAGGAGACGTTTATTTACACGAGGTGACGTTTATGTCCACGAGGAGACGTTTATGTCCACGAGGAGACGTTTATGTCCAGGAGGAGACGTTTATGTAAACGAGGAGACGTTTATGTCCACGAGGAGACGTTTATGTCCACGAGGTGACGTTTATGTCCACGAGGAGACGTTTATGTAAACGAGGTGACGTTTATGTCCACGAGGAGACGTTTATGTAAACGAGGAGACGTTTATGTCCACGAGGAGACGTTTATGTCCACGAGGAGATGTTTATGTAAACGAGGAGACGTTTATTTAAACGAGGAGACGTTTATGTCCACGAGGAGACGTTTATGTAAACGAGGAGACGTTTATGTCCACGAGGAGACGTTTATGTAAACGAGGAGACGTTTATGTCCACGAGGAGACGGTTATGTCCACGAGGAGACGTTTATGTCCACGAGGTGACGTTTATGTAAACGAGGAGACGTTTATGTCCACGAGGAGACGTTTATGTAAACGAGGTGACGTTTATGTCCACGAGGAGACGTTTATGTAAACGAGGAGACGTTTATGTCCACGAGGAGACGTTTATGTAAACGAGGAGACGTTTATGTCCACGAGGAGACGTTTATGTCCACGAGGAGACGTTTATGTAAACGAGGAGACGTTTATGTCCACGAGGAGACGTTTATGTAAACGAGGAGACGGTTATGTCCACGAGGTGTTGTTTATGTCCACGAGGAGACGTTTATGTCCACGAGGAGACGTTTATGTCCACGAGGAGACGTTTATGTACACGAGGTGACGTTTATGTAAACGAGGAGACGTTTATGTCCACGAGGAGACGTTTATGTAAACGAGGAGACGTTTATGTCCAAGAGGAGACGTTTATGTCCACGAGGAGATGTTTATGTGCACGAGGAGATGTTTATGTAAACGAGGAGACGTTTATGTAAACTAGGAGACGTTTATGTAAACGAGGAGACGTTTATGTAAACGAGGAGACGTTTATGTCCACGAGGAGACGTTTATGTAAACAAGGAGACGTTTATGTAAACAAGGAGACGTTTATGTCCACGAGGAGACGTTTATGTAAACGAGGAGACGTTTATGTCCACGAGGAGACGTTTATGTAAACTAGGAGACGTTTATGTACACAAGGAGACGTTTATGTAAACGAGGAGACGTTTATGTACACGAGGAGACGTTTATGTCCACAAGGAGATGTTTATGTCCACGAGGAGACAATTATGTAAAGAAGGAGACGTTTATGTCCACGAGGAGACGTTTATGTCCACGAGGAGACGTTTATGTAAACAAGGAGACGTTTATGTACACGAGGAGACGTTTATGTAAACAAGGAGACGTTTATGTAAACGAGGAGACGTTTATGTAAACGAGGAGACGTTTATGTAAACGAGGAGACGTTTATGTCCACGAGGAGACGTTTAAGTAAACGAGGAGACGTTTATGTAAACGAGGAGACGTTTATGTACACGAGGAGACGTTTATGTAAACGAGGAGACGTTTATGTCCACGAGGAGACGTTTATGTCCACGAGGAGACGTTTATGTCCAGGAGGAGACGTTTATGTAAACGAGGAGACGTTTATGTCCACGAGGAGACGTTTATGTCCACGAGGTGACGTTTATGTCCACGAGGAGACGTTTATGTAAACGAGGTGACGTTTATGTCCACGAGGAGACGTTTATGTAAACGAGGAGACGTTTATGTCCACGAGGAGACGTTTATGTCCACGAGGAGATGTTTATGTAAACGAGGAGACGTTTATTTAAACGAGGAGACGTTTATGTCCACGAGGAGACGTTTATGTAAACGAGGAGACGTTTATGTCCACGAGGAGACGTTTATGTAAACGAGGAGACGTTTATGTCCACGAGGAGACGGTTATGTCCACGAGGAGACGTTTATGTCCACGAGGTGACGTTTATGTAAACGAGGAGACGTTTATGTCCACGAGGAGACGTTTATGTAAACGAGGTGACGTTTATGTCCACGAGGAGACGTTTATGTAAACGAGGAGACGTTTATGTCCACGAGGAGACGTTTATGTAAACGAGGAGACGTTTATGTCCACGAGGAGACGTTTATGTCCACGAGGAGACGTTTATGTAAACGAGGAGACGTTTATGTCCACGAGGAGACGTTTATGTAAACGAGGAGACGGTTATGTCCACGAGGTGTTGTTTATGTCCACGAGGAGACGTTTATGTCCACGAGGAGACGTTTATGTCCACGAGGAGACGTTTATGTACACGAGGTGACGTTTATGTAAACGAGGAGACGTTTATGTCCACGAGGAGACGTTTATGTAAACGAGGAGACGTTTATGTCCAAGAGGAGACGTTTATGTCCACGAGGAGATGTTTATGTGCACGAGGAGATGTTTATGTAAACGAGGAGACGTTTATGTAAACTAGGAGACGTTTATGTAAACGAGGAGACGTTTATGTAAACGAGGAGACGTTTATGTCCACGAGGAGACGTTTATGTAAACGAGGAGACGTTTATGTCCACGAGGAGACGTTTATGTAAACAAGGAGACGTTTATGTAAACAAGGAGACGTTTATGTCCACGAGGAGACGTTTATGTAAACGAGGAGACGTTTATGTCCACGAGGAGACGTTTATGTAAACTAGGAGACGTTTATGTACACAAGGAGACGTTTATGTAAACGAGGAGACGTTTATGTCCACGAGGAGACGTTTATGTACACGAGGAGACGTTTATGTCCACAAGGAGATGTTTATGTCCACGAGGAGACAATTATGTAAAGAAGGAGACGTTTATGTCCACGAGGAGACGTTTATGTCCACGAGGAGACGTTTATGTAAACAAGGAGACGTTTATGTACACGAGGAGACGTTTATGTAAACAAGGAGACGTTTATGTAAACGAGGAGACGTTTATGTAAACGAGGAGACGTTTATGTCCACGAGGAGACGTTTAAGTAAACGAGGAGACGTTTATGTAAACGAGGAGACGTTTATGTACACGAGGAGACGTTTATGTAAACGAGGAGACGTTTATGTCCACGAGGAGACGTTTATGTCCACGAGGAGACGTTTATGTAAACGAGGAGATGTTTATGTAAACGAGGAGACGTTTATGTACACGAGGAGACGTTTATGTAAACGAGGAGATGTTTATGTCCACGAGGAGACGTTTATGTACACGAGGAGACGTTTATGTACACGAGGAGACGTTTATGTACACGAGGAGACGTTTATGTAAACGAGGTGACGTTTATGTCCACGAGGAGACGTTTATGTAAACGAGGTGACGTTTATGTCCACGAGGAGACGTTTATGTCCACGAGGAGACGTTTATGTCCACGAGGTGACGTTTATGTCCACGAGGAGACGTTTATGTAAACGAGGAGATGTTTATGTCCACGAGGAGACGTTTATGTACACGAGGTGACGTTTATGTCCACGAGGAGACGTTTATGTCCACGAGGAGACGTTTATGTAAACGAGGAGACGTTTATGTCCACGAGGAGACGTTTATGTAAACGAGGAGATGTTTATGTCCACGAGGAGACGTTTATGTAAACGAGGAGACGTTTATGTAAACGAGGAGACGTTTATGTCCACGAGGAGACGTTTATGTACACGAGGAGACGTTTATGTAAACGAGGAGATGTTTATGTCCACGAGGAGACGTTTATGTAAACGAGGAGACGTTTATGTCCACGAGGAGACGTTTATTTACACGAGGTGACGTTTATGTCCACGAGGAGACGTTTATGTCCACGAGGAGACGTTTATGTCCACGAGGAGACGTTTATGTAAACGAGGAGACGTTTATGTCCACGAGGTGACGTTTATGTCCACGAGGAGACGTTTATGTAAACGAGGTGACGTTTATGTCCACGAGGAGACGTTTATGTAAACGAGGAGACGTTTATGTCCACGAGGAGACGTTTATGTCCACGAGGAGATGTTTATGTAAACGAGGAGACGTTTATTTAAACGAGGAGACGTTTATGTCCACGAGGAGACGTTTATGTAAACGAGGAGACGTTCATGTCCACGAGGAGACGTTTATGTAAACGAGGAGACGTTTATGTCCACGAGGAGACGGTTATGTCCACGAGGAGACGTTTATGTCCACGAGGTGACGTTTATGTAAACGAGGAGACGTTTATGTCCACGAGGAGACGTTTATGTAAACGAGGTGACGTTTATGTCCACGAGGAGACGTTTATGTAAACGAGGAGACGTTTATGTCCACGAGGAGACGTTTATGTAAACGAGGAGACGTTTATGTCCACGAGGAGACGTTTATGTCCACGAGGAGACGTTTATGTAAACGAGGAGACGTTTATGTCCACGAGGAGACGTTTATGTAAACGAGGAGACGGTTATGTCCACGAGGTGTTGTTTATGTCCACGAGGAGACGTTTATGTCCACGAGGAGACGTTTAAGTAAACAAGGAGACGTTTATGTAAACAAGGAGACGTTTATGTCCACGAGGAGACGTTTAAGTAAACAAGGAGACGTTTATGTAAACGAGGAGACGTTTATGTAAACGAGGAGACGTTTATGTCCACGAGGAGACGTTTAAGTAAACAAGGAGACGTTTATGTAAACAAGGAGACGTTTATGTCCACGAGGAGACGTTTAAGTAAACGAGGAGACGTTTATGTAAACAAGGAGACGTTTATGTACACGAGGAGACGTTTATGTAAACGAGGAGACGTTTATGTAAACAAGGAGACGTTTATGTCCACGAGGAGACGTTTAAGTAAACGAGGAGACGTTTATGTAAACGAGGAGACGTTTATGTAAACGAGGAGACGTTTATGAAACGAGGAGACGTTTATGTACACGAGGAGACGTTTATGTAAACGAGGAGACGTTTATGTACACGAGGAGACGTTTATGTCCACGAGGAGATGTTTATGTAAACGAGGAGATGTTTATGTAAACAAAGAGACGTTTATGTAAACAAGGAGACGTTTATGTAAACGAGGAGACGTTTATGTCCACGAGGAGACGTTTTTGTCCACGAGGTGACGTTTATGTACACGAGGAGACGTTTATGTAAACGAGGTGACGTTTATGTCCACGAGGAGACGTTTATGTAAACGAGGTGACGTTTATGTCCACGAGGAGACGTTTATGTCCACGAGGAGACGTTTATGTCCACGAGGTGACGTTTATGTCCACGAGGAGACGTTTATGTAAACGAGGAGATGTTTATGTCCACAAGGAGACGTTTATGTACACGAGGTGACGTTTATGTCCACGAGGAGACGTTTATGTCCACGAGGAGACGTTTATGTAAACGAGGAGACGTTTATGTCCACGAGGAGACGTTTATGTAAACGAGGAGATGTTTATGTCCACGAGGAGACGTTTATGTAAACGAGGAGACGTTTATGTAAACGAGGAGACGTTTATGTCCACGAGGAGACGTTTATGTACACGAGGAGACGTTTATGTAAACGAGGAGATGTTTATGTCCACGAGGAGACGTTTATGTAAACGAGGAGACGTTTATGTCCACGAGGAGACGTTTATTTACACGAGGTGACGTTTATGTCCACGAGGAGACGTTTATGTCCACGAGGAGACGTTTATGTCCAGGAGGAGACGTTTATGTAAACGAGGAGACGTTTATGTCCACGAGGTGACGTTTATGTCCACGAGGAGACGTTTATGTAAACGAGGAGACGTTTATGTCCACGAGGAGACGTTTATGTAAACGAGGAGACGTTTATGTCCACGAGGAGACGTTTATGTCCACGAGGAGATGTTTATGTAAACGAGGAGACGTTTATTTAAACGAGGAGACGTTTATGTCCACGAGGAGACGTTTATGTAAACGAGGAGACGTTTATGTCCACGAGGAGACGTTTATGTAAACGAGGAGACGTTTATGTCCACGAGGAGACGGTTATGTCCACGAGGAGACGTTTATGTCCACGAGGTGACGTTTATGTAAACGAGGAGACGTTTATGTCCACGAGGAGACGTTTATGTAAACGAGGTGACGTTTATGTCCACGAGGAGACGTTTATGTAAACGAGGAGACGTTTATGTCCACGAGGAGACGTTTATGTAAACGAGGAGACGTTTATGTCCACGAGGAGACGTTTATGTCCACGAGGAGACGTTTATGTAAACGAGGAGACGTTTATGTCCACGAGGAGACGTTTATGTAAACGAGGAGACGGTTATGTCCACGAGGTGTTGTTTATGTCCACGAGGAGACGTTTATGTCCACGAGGAGACGTTTATGTCCACGAGGTGACGTTTATGTCCACGAGGAGACGTTTATGTAAACGAGGAGATGTTTATGTCCACAAGGAGACGTTTATGTACACGAGGTGACGTTTATGTCCACGAGGAGACGTTTATGTCCACGAGGAGACGTTTATGTAAACGAGGAGACGTTTATGTCCACGAGGAGACGTTTATGTAAACGAGGAGATGTTTATGTCCACGAGGAGACGTTTATGTAAACGAGGAGACGTTTATGTAAACGAGGAGACGTTTATGTCCACGAGGAGACGTTTATGTACACGAGGAGACGTTTATGTAAACGAGGAGATGTTTATGTCCACGAGGAGACGTTTATGTAAACGAGGAGACGTTTATGTCCACGAGGAGACGTTTATTTACACGAGGTGACGTTTATGTCCACGAGGAGACGTTTATGTCCACGAGGAGACGTTTATGTCCAGGAGGAGACGTTTATGTAAACGAGGAGACGTTTATGTCCACGAGGTGACGTTTATGTCCACGAGGAGACGTTTATGTAAACGAGGTGACGTTTATGTCCACGAGGAGACGTTTATGTAAACGAGGAGACGTTTATGTCCACGAGGAGACGTTTATGTCCACGAGGAGATGTTTATGTAAACGAGGAGACGTTTATTTAAACGAGGAGACGTTTATGTCCACGAGGAGACGTTTATGTAAACGAGGAGACGTTCATGTCCACGAGGAGACGTTTATGTAAACGAGGAGACGTTTATGTCCACGAGGAGACGGTTATGTCCACGAGGAGACGTTTATGTCCACGAGGTGACGTTTATGTAAACGAGGAGACGTTTATGTCCACGAGGAGACGTTTATGTAAACGAGGTGACGTTTATGTCCACGAGGAGACGTTTATGTAAACGAGGAGACGTTTATGTCCTCGAGGAGACGTTTATGTAAACGAGGAGACGTTTATGTCCACGAGGAGACGTTTATGTCCACGAGGAGACGTTTATGTAAACGAGGAGACGTTTATGTCCACGAGGAGACGTTTATGTAAACGAGGAGACGGTTATGTCCACGAGGTGTTGTTTATGTCCACGAGGAGACGTTTATGTCCACGAGGAGACGTTTATGTCCACGAGGAGACGTTTATGTACACGAGGTGACGTTTATGTAAACGAGGAGACGTTTATGTCCACGAGGAGACGTTTATGTAAACGAGGAGACGTTTATGTCCAAGAGGAGACGTTTATGTCCACGAGGAGATGTTTATGTGCACGAGGAGATGTTTATGTAAACGAGGAGACGTTTATGTAAACTAGGAGACGTTTATGTAAACTAGGAGACGTTTATGTAAACGAGGAGACGTTTATGTAAACGAGGAGACGTTTATGTCCACGAGGAGACGTTTATGTAAACAAGGAGACGTTTATGTAAACAAGGAGACGTTTATGTCCACGAGGAGACGTTTATGTAAACGAGGAGACGTTTATGTCCACGAGGAGACGTTTATGTAAACTAGGAGACGTTTATGTACACAAGGAGACGTTTATGTCCACGAGGAGACGTTTATGTACACGAGGAGACGTTTATGTCCACAAGGAGATGTTTATGTCCACGAGGAGACAATTATGTAAAGAAGGAGACGTTTATGTCCACGAGGAGACGTTTATGTCCACGAGGAGACGTTTATGTAAACAAGGAGACGTTTATGTACACGAGGAGACGTTTATGTAAACAAGGAGACGTTTATGTAAACGAGGAGACGTTTATGTAAACGAGGAGACGTTTATGTAAACGAGGAGACGTTTATGTCCACGAGGAGACGTTTAAGTAAACGAGGAGACGTTTATGTAAACGAGGAGACGTTTATGTACACGAGGAGACGTTTATGTAAACGAGGAGACGTTTATGTCCACGAGGAGACGTTTATGTCCACGAGGAGACGTTTATGTCCAGGAGGAGACGTTTATGTAAACGAGGAGACGTTTATGTCCACGAGGAGACGTTTATGTCCACGAGGTGACGTTTATGTCCACGAGGAGACGTTTATGTAAACGAGGTGACGTTTATGTCCACGAGGAGACGTTTATGTAAACGAGGAGACGTTTATGTCCACGAGGAGACGTTTATGTCCACGAGGAGATGTTTATGTAAACGAGGAGACGTTTATTTAAACGAGGAGACGTTTATGTCCACGAGGAGACGTTTATGTAAACGAGGAGACGTTTATGTCCACGAGGAGACGTTTATGTAAACGAGGAGACGTTTATGTCCACGAGGAGACGGTTATGTCCACGAGGAGACGTTTATGTCCACGAGGTGACGTTTATGTAAACGAGGAGACGTTTATGTCCACGAGGAGACGTTTATGTAAACGAGGTGACGTTTATGTCCACGAGGAGACGTTTATGTAAACGAGGAGACGTTTATGTCCACGAGGAGACGTTTATGTAAACGAGGAGACGTTTATGTCCACGAGGAGACGGTTATGTCCACGAGGTGTTGTTTATGTCCACGAGGAGACGTTTATGTCCACGAGGAGACGTTTATGTCCACGAGGAGACGTTTATGTACACGAGGTGACGTTTATGTAAACGAGGAGACGTTTATGTCCACGAGGAGACGTTTATGTAAACGAGGAGACGTTTATGTCCAAGAGGAGACGTTTATGTCCACGAGGAGATGTTTATGTGCACGAGGAGATGTTTATGTAAACGAGGAGACGTTTATGTAAACTAGGAGACGTTTATGTAAACGAGGAGACGTTTATGTAAACGAGGAGACGTTTATGTCCACGAGGAGACGTTTATGTAAACGAGGAGACGTTTATGTCCACGAGGAGACGTTTATGTAAACAAGGAGACGTTTATGTAAACAAGGAGACGTTTATGTCCACGAGGAGACGTTTATGTAAACGAGGAGACGTTTATGTCCACGAGGAGACGTTTATGTAAACTAGGAGACGTTTATGTACACAAGGAGACGTTTATGTAAACGAGGAGACGTTTATGTCCACGAGGAGACGTTTATGTACACGAGGAGACGTTTATGTCCACAAGGAGATGTTTATGTCCACGAGGAGACAATTATGTAAAGAAGGAGACGTTTATGTCCACGAGGAGACGTTTATGTCCACGAGGAGACGTTTATGTAAACAAGGAGACGTTTATGTACACGAGGAGACGTTTATGTAAACAAGGAGACGTTTATGTAAACGAGGAGACGTTTATGTAAACGAGGAGACGTTTATGTAAACGAGGAGACGTTTATGTCCACGAGGAGACGTTTAAGTAAACGAGGAGACGTTTATGTAAACGAGGAGACGTTTATGTACACGAGGAGACGTTTATGTAAACGAGGAGACGTTTATGTCCACGAGGAGACGTTTATGTCCACGAGGAGACGTTTATGTAAACGAGGAGATGTTTATGTAAACGAGGAGACGTTTATGTACACGAGGAGACGTTTATGTAAACGAGGAGATGTTTATGTCCACGAGGAGACGTTTATGTACACGAGGAGACGTTTATGTACACGAGGAGACGTTTATGTAAACGAGGTGACGTTTATGTCCACGAGGAGACGTTTATGTCCACGAGGTGACGTTTATGTACACGAGGAGACGTTTATGTACACGAGGTGACGTTTATGTCCACGAGGAGACGTTTATGTCCACGAGGAGACGTTTATGTAAACGAGGAGATGTTTATGTCCACGGGGAGACGTTTATGTCCACGGGGAGACGTTTATGTCCACGAGGTGACGTTTATGTCCACGAGGAGACGTTTATGTAAACGAGGAGACGTTTATGTCCACGAGGAGACGTTTATGTCCACGAGGAGACGTTTATGTAAACGAGGAGACGTTTATGTCCACGAGGAGACGTTTATGTCCACGAGGAGACGTTTATGTAAACGAGGAGACGTTTATGTCCACGAGGAGACGTTTATGTCCACGAGGTGACGTTTATGTCCACGAGGTGACGTTTATGTCCACGAGGAGACGTTTATGTAAACGAGGAGACGTTTATGTCCACGAGGAGACGTTTATGTCCACGAGGAGACGTTTATGTAAACGAGGAGACGTTTATGTCCACGAGGTGACGTTTATGTCCACGAGGAGACGTTTATGTAAACGAGGAGACGTTTATGTACACGAGGAGACGTTTATGTCCACGAGGTGACGTTTATGTACACGAGCAGACGTTTATGTAAATGGTGACGTTTATGTCCACGAGGAGACGTTTATGTCCACGAGGAGACGTTTATGTCCACGAGGTGACGTTTATGTACACGAGGAGACGTTTATGTAAACGAGGAGACGTTTATGTCCACGAGGAGACGTTTATGTAAACGAGGTGACGTTTATGTCCACGAGGAGACGTTTATGTCCACGAGGAGACGTTTATGTAAACGAGGTGACGTTTATGTCCACGAGGAGACGTTTATGTCCACGAGGAGACGTTTATGTCCACGAGGTGACGTTTATGTACACGAGGAGACGTTTATGTAAACGAGGAGATGTTTATGTCCACGAGGAGACGTTTATGTACTCGAGGTGACGTTTATGTCCACGAGGAGATGTTTATGTACACGAGGTGACGTTTATGTCCACGAGGAGACGTTTATGTCCACGAGGAGACGTTTATGTAAACGAGGAGACGTTTATGTCCACGAGGAGACGTTTATGTAAACTAGGAGACGTTTATGTACACAAGGAGACGTTTATGTAAACGAGGAGACGTTTATGTCCACGAGGAGACGTTTATGTACACGAGGAGACGTTTATGTCCACAAGGAGATGTTTATGTCCACGAGGAGACAATTATGTAAAGAAGGAGACGTTTATGTCCACGAGGAGACGTTTATGTAAACAAGGAGACGTTTATGTACACGAGGAGACGTTTATGTAAACAAGGAGACGTTTATGTAAACGAGGAGACGTTTATGTAAACGAGGAGACGTTTATGTAAACGAGGAGACGTTTATGTCCACGAGGTGACGTTTATGTCCACGAGGAGACATTTATGTAAACGAGGAGACGTTTATGTCCACGAGGAGACGTTTATGTCCACGAGGAGATGTTTATGTAAACGAGGAGACGTTTATGTACACGAGGAGACGTTTATGTACACGAGGAGACGTTTATGTAAACGAGGTGACGTTTATGTCCACGAGGAGACGTTTATGTCCACGAGGTGACGTTTATGTACACGAGGTGACGTTTATGTACACGAGGAGACGTTTATGTCCACGAGGAGACGTTTATGTCCACGAGGACACGTTTATGTAAACGAGGAGATGTTTATGTCCACGAGGAGACGTTTATGTACACGAGGAGACGTTTATGTACACGAGGAGACGTTTATGTAAACGAGGTGACGTTTATGTCCACGAGGAGACGTTTATGTCCACGAGGTGACGTTTATGTACACGAGGAGACGTTTATGTACACGAGGTGACGTTTATGTCCACGAGGTGACGTTTATGTCCACGAGGAGACGTTTATGTAAACGAGGAGACGTTTATGTACACGAGGAGACATTTATGTCCACGAGGTGACGTTTATGTACACGAGGAGACGTTTATGTAAATGGTGACGTTTATGTCCACGAGGAGACGTTTATGTCCACGAGGAGACGTTTATGTCCACGAAGTGACGTTTATGTACACGAGGAGACGTTTATGTAAACGAGGAGACGTTTATGTCCACGAGGAGACGTTTATGTAAACGAGGTGACGTTTATGTCCACGAGGAGACGTTTATGTCCACGAGGAGACGTTTATGTAAACGAGGTGACGTTTATGTCCACGAGGAGACGTTTATGTCCACGAGGAGACGTTTATGTCCACGAGGTGACGTTTATGTCCACGAGGAGACGTTTATGTAAACGAGGAGATGTTTATGTCCACGAGGAGACGTTTATGTACTCGAGGTGACGTTTATGTCCACGAGGAGATGTTTATGTACACGAGGTGACGTTTATGTCCACGAGGAGACGTTTATGTCCACGAGGAGACGTTTATGTAAACGAGGAGACGTTTATGTCCACGAGGTGACGTTTATGTCCACGAGGAGACGTTTATGTCCACGAGGAGACGTTTATGTAAACGAGGAGATGTTTATGTCCACGAGGAGACGTTTATGTCCACGAGGAGACGTTTATGTCCACGAGGAGACGTTTATGTAAACGAGGAGACGTTTATGTCCACGAGGAGACGTTTATGTCCACGAGGAGACGTTTATGTAAACGAGGAGACGTTTATGTCCACGAGGTGACGTTTATGTCCACGAGGAGACGTTTATGTCCACGAGGAGACGTTTATGTAAACGAGGAGACGTTTATGTCCACGAGGTGACGTTTATGTCCACGAGGAGATGTTTATGTAAACGAGGAGACGTTTATGTCCACGAGGTGACGTTTATGTCCACGAGGAGACGTTTATGTAAACGAGGAGACGTTTATGTCCACGAGGAGACGTTTATGTAAACGAGGAGACGTTTATGTCCACGAGGAGACGTTTATGTCCACGAGGAGACGTTTATGTAAACGAGGAGACGTTTAAGTCCACGAGGAGACGTTTATGTCCACGAGGAGACGTTTATGTAAACGAGGAGACGTTTATGTCCACGAGGAGACGTTTATGTCCACGAGGAGACGTTTATGTAAACGAGGAGACGTTTATGTAAACGAGGAGACGTTTATGTCCACGAGGTGACGTTTATGTCCACGAGGAGACGTTTATGTACACGAGGAGACGTTTATGTCCAGGAGGAGACGTTTATGTCCACGAGGAGACGTTTATGTCCACGAGGAGACGTTTATGTCCACGAGGAGACGTTTATGTACACGAGGAGATGTTTATGTAAACGAGGAGACGTTTATGTAAACGAGGAGATGTTTATGTCCACGAGGAGACGTTTATGTACACGAGGTGACGTTTATGTCCACGAGGAGACGTTTATGTCCACGAGGAGATGTTTATGTCCACGAGGAGACGTTTATGTAAACGAGGAGACGTTTATGTCCACGAGGAGACGTTTATGTCCACGAGGAGACTTTTATGTACACGAGGTGACGTTTATGTAAACTAGGAGACGTTTATGTAAACTAGGAGACGTTTATGTCCACGAGGAGATGTTTATGTCAGCGAGGAGACGTTTATGTCCAAGAGGAGACGTTTATGTCCACGAGGAGACGTTTATGTCCAAGAGGAGACGTTTATGTCCACGAGGAGACGTTTATGTAAACAAGGAGACGTTTATGTCCACGAGGAGATGTTTATGTCCACGAGGAGACGTTTATGTAAACAAGGAGACGTTTATGTCCACGAGGAGATGTTTATGTCCACGAGGAGACGTTTATGTCCACGAGGAGACGTTTATGTAAACAAGGAGACGTTTATGTCCACGAGGAGACGTTTATGTAAACAAGGAGACGTTTATGTCCACGAGGAGATGTTTATGTAAACAAGGAGACGTTTATGTAAACAAGGAGACGTTTATGTCCACGAGGAGACGTTTATGTACACGAGGTGACGTTTATGTAAACGAGGAGACGTTTATGTAAACGAGGAGACGTTTATGTCCACGAGGAGACGTTTATGTCCACGAGGAGACGTTTATGTAAACGAGGAGACGTTTATGTCCACGAGGAGACGTTTATGTCCACGAGGTGACGTTTATGTAAACGAGGAGACGTTTATGTCCACGAGGAGACGTTTATGTAAACGAGGAGACGTTTATGTCCACGGGGAGACGTTTATGTCCACGAGGAGACGTTGATGTACACGAGGAGACGTTTATGTAAACTAGGAGACGTTTATGTCCACGAGGAGACGTTTATGTCCACGAGGAGACGTTTATGTCCACGAGGAGACGTTTATGTAAACGAGGAGACGTTTATGTCCACGGGGAGACGTTTATGTCCACGAGGAGACGTTGATGTACACGAGGAGACGTTTATGTAAACTAGGAGACGTTTATGTCCACGAGGAGATGTTTATGTAAACTAGGAGACGTTTATGTAAACGAGGAGACGTTTATGTCCACGAGGAGACGTTTATGTAAACGAGGAGACGTTTATGTCCACGAGGAGACGTTTATGTCCACGAGGAGACGTTTATGTAAACAAGGAGACGTTTATGTAAACGAAGAGATGTTTATGTACACGAGGAGACGTTTATGTCCACGAGGAGACGTTTATGTCCACGAGGAGACGTTTATGTCCACGAGGAGACGTTTATGTAAACAAGGAGACGTTTATGTCCACGAGGAGATGTTTATGTCCACGAGGAGACGTTTATGTAAACGAGGAGACGTTTATGTAAACGAGGAGACGTTTATGTCCACGAGGAGACGTTTTTGTAAACAAGGAGACGTTTATGTAAACGAAGAGATGTTTGTGTACACGAGGAGACATTTATGTCCACGAGGAGACGTTTATGTCCACGAGGAGACGTTTATGTAAACAAGGAGACGTTTATGTCCACGAGGAGATGTTTATGTCCACGAGGAGATGTTTATGTCCACGAGGAGACGTTTATGTCCACGAGGAGACGTTTATGTAAACAAGGAGACGTTTATGTCCACGAGGAGACGTTTATGTCCACGAGGAGATGTTTATGTCCACGAGGAGACGTTTATGTCCACGAGGAGACGTTTATGTAAACAAGGAGACGTTTATGTCCACGAGGAGACGTTTATGTCCACGAGGAGACGTTTATGTAAACAAGGAGACGTTTATGTCCACGAGGAGATGTTTATGTCCACGAGGAGACGTTTATGTAAACAAGGAGACGTTTATGTCCACGAGGAGATGTTTATGTCCACGAGGAGACGTTTATGTAAACGAGGAGACGTTTATGTCCACGAGGAGACGTTTATGTCCACGAGGAGACGTTTATGTAAACGAGGAGACGTTTATGTCCACGAGGTGACGTTTATGTCCACGAGGAGACGTTTATGTCCACGAGGAGACGTTTATGTAAACGAGGAGACGTTTATGTCCACGAGGTGACGTTTATGTCCACGAGGAGATGTTTATGTAAACGAGGAGACGTTTATGTCTACGAGGTGACGTTTATGTCCACGAGGAGACGTTTATGTAAACGAGGAGACGTTTATGTCCACGAGGAGACGTTTATGTAAACGAGGAGACGTTTATGTCCACGAGGAGACGTTTATGTCCACGAGGAGACGTTTATGTAAACGAGGAGACGTTTATGTCCACGAGGAGACGTTTATGTCCACGAGGAGACGTTTATGTAAACGAGGAGACGTTTATGTCCAGGAGGAGACGTTTATGTCCACGAGGAGACGTTTATGTAAACGAGGAGACGTTTATGTAAACGAGGAGACGTTTATGTCCACGAGGTGACGTTTATGTCCACGAGGTGACGTTTATGTCCACGAGGAGACGTTTATGTACACGAGGAGACGTTTATGTCCAGGAGGAGACGTTTATGTCCACGAGGAGACGTTTATGTCCACGAGGAGACGTTTATGTACACGAGGAGATGTTTATGTAAACGAGGAGACGTTTATGTAAACGAGGAGATGTTTATGTCCACGAGGAGACGTTTATGTACACGAGGTGACGTTTATGTCCACGAGGAGACGTTTATGTCCACGAGGAGATGTTTATGTCCACGAGGAGACGTTTATGTAAACGAGGAGACGTTTATGTCCACGAGGAGACGTTTATGTCCACGAGGAGACTTTTATGTACACGAGGTGACGTTTATGTAAACTAGGAGACGTTTATGTAAACTAGGAGACGTTTATGTCCACGAGGAGATGTTTATGTCAGCGAGGAGACGTTTATGTCCAAGAGGAGACGTTTATGTCCACGAGGAGACGTTTATGTCCAAGAGGAGACGTTTATGTCCACGAGGAGACGTTTATGTAAACAAGGAGACGTTTATGTCCACGAGGAGATGTTTATGTCCACGAGGAGACGTTTATGTAAACAAGGAGACGTTTATGTCCACGAGGAGATGTTTATGTCCACGAGGAGACGTTTATGTCCACGAGGAGACGTTTATGTAAACAAGGAGACGTTTATGTCCACGAGGAGACGTTTATGTAAACAAGGAGACGTTTATGTCCACGAGGAGATGTTTATGTAAACAAGGAGACGTTTATGTAAACAAGGAGACGTTTATGTCCACGAGGAGACGTTTATGTACACGAGGTGACGTTTATGTAAACGAGGAGACGTTTATGTAAACGAGGAGACGTTTATGTCCACGAGGAGACGTTTATGTCCACGAGGAGACGTTTATGTAAACGAGGAGACGTTTATGTCCACGAGGAGACGTTTATGTCCACGAGGTGACGTTTATGTAAACGAGGAGACGTTTATGTCCACGAGGAGACGTTTATGTAAACGAGGAGACGTTTATGTCCACGGGGAGACGTTTATGTCCACGAGGAGACGTTGATGTACACGAGGAGACGTTTATGTAAACTAGGAGACGTTTATGTCCACGAGGAGACGTTTATGTCCACGAGGAGATGTTTATTTAAACGAGGAGACGTTTATGTCCACGAGGAGACGTTTATGTAAACGAGGAGACGTTTATGTCCACGGGGAGACGTTTATGTCCACGAGGAGACGTTGATGTACACGAGGAGACGTTTATGTAAACTAGGAGACGTTTATGTCCACGAGGAGATGTTTATGTAAACTAGGAGACGTTTATGTAAACGAGGAGACGTTTATGTAAACAAGGAGACGTTTATGTACACGAGGAGATGTTTATGTAAACGAGGAGACGTTTATGTAAACGAGGAGATGTTTATGTCCACGAGGAGACGTTTATGTACACGAGGTGACGTTTATGTCCACGAGGAGACGTTTATGTCCACGAGGAGATGTTTATGTCCACGAGGAGACGTTTATGTAAACGAGGAGACGTTTATGTCCACGAGGAGACGTTTATGTCCACGAGGAGACTTTTATGTACACGAGGTGACGTTTATGTAAACTAGGAGACGTTTATGTAAACTAGGAGACGTTTATGTCCACGAGGAGATGTTTATGTCAGCGAGGAGACGTTTATGTCCAAGAGGAGACGTTTATGTCCACGAGGAGACGTTTATGTCCAAGAGGAGACGTTTATGTCCACGAGGAGACGTTTATGTAAACAAGGAGACGTTTATGTCCACGAGGAGATGTTTATGTCCACGAGGAGACGTTTATGTAAACAAGGAGACGTTTATGTCCACGAGGAGATGTTTATGTCCACGAGGAGACGTTTATGTCCACGAGGAGACGTTTATGTAAACAAGGAGACGTTTATGTCCACGAGGAGACGTTTATGTAAACAAGGAGACGTTTATGTCCACGAGGAGATGTTTATGTAAACAAGGAGACGTTTATGTAAACAAGGAGACGTTTATGTCCACGAGGAGACGTTTATGTACACGAGGTGACGTTTATGTAAACGAGGAGACGTTTATGTAAACGAGGAGACGTTTATGTCCACGAGGAGACGTTTATGTCCACGAGGAGACGTTTATGTAAACGAGGAGACGTTTATGTCCACGAGGAGACGTTTATGTCCACGAGGTGACGTTTATGTAAACGAGGAGACGTTTATGTCCACGAGGAGACGTTTATGTAAACGAGGAGACGTTTATGTCCACGGGGAGACGTTTATGTCCACGAGGAGACGTTGATGTACACGAGGAGACGTTTATGTAAACTAGGAGACGTTTATGTCCACGAGGAGACGTTTATGTCCACGAGGAGATGTTTATTTAAACGAGGAGACGTTTATGTCCACGAGGAGACGTTTATGTAAACGAGGAGACGTTTATGTCCACGGGGAGACGTTTATGTCCACGAGGAGACGTTGATGTACACGAGGAGACGTTTATGTAAACTAGGAGACGTTTATGTCCACGAGGAGATGTTTATGTAAACTAGGAGACGTTTATGTAAACGAGGAGACGTTTATGTCCACGAGGAGACGTTTATGTAAACGAGGAGACGTTTATGTCCACGAGGAGACGTTTATGTCCACGAGGAGACGTTTATGTAAACAAGGAGACGTTTATGTAAACGAAGAGATGTTTATGTACACGAGGAGACGTTTATGTCCACGAGGAGACGTTTATGTCCACGAGGAGACGTTTATGTCCACGAGGAGACGTTTATGTAAACAAGGAGACGTTTATGTCCACGAGGAGATGTTTATGTCCACGAGGAGACGTTTATGTTAACGAGGAGACGTTTATGTAAACGAGGAGACGTTTATGTAAACGAGGAGACGTTTATGTAAACGAGGAGACGTTTATGTCCACGAGGAGACGTTTATGTAAACAAGGAGACGTTTATGTCCACGAGGAGATGTTTATGTCCACGAGGAGATGTTTATGTCCACGAGGAGACGTTTATGTCCACGAGGAGACGTTTATGTAAACAAGGAGACGTTTATGTCCACGAGGAGACGTTTATGTCCACGAGGAGATGTTTATGTCCACGAGGAGACGTTTATGTCCACGAGGAGACGTTTATGTAAACAAGGAGACGTTTATGTCCACGAGGAGACGTTTATGTCCACGAGGAGACGTTTATGTAAACAAGGAGACGTTTATGTCCACGAGGAGATGTTTATGTCCACGAGGAGACGTTTATGTAAACAAGGAGACGTTTATGTCCACGAGGAGATGTTTATGTCCACGAGGAGACGTTTATGTAAACAAGGAGACGTTTATGTACACGAGGAGACGTTTATGTCCACGAGGAGACGTTTATGTACACAAGGTGACGTTTATGTAAACGAGGAGACGTTTATGTAAACGAGGAGACGTTTATGTCCACGAGGAGACGTTTATGTCCACGAGGAGACGTTTATGTAAACGAGGAGACGTTTATGTCCACGAGGAGACGTTTATGTCCACGAGGTGACGTTTATGTAAACGAGGAGACGTTTATGTCCACGAGGAGACGTTTATGTAAACGAGGAGACGTTTATGTCCACGAGGAGACGTTTATGTCCACGAGGAGATGTTTATGTCCACGAGGAGATGTTTATGTAAACGAGGAGACGTTTATGTCCACGAGGAGACGTTTATGTCCACAAGGAGACGTTTATGTAAACTAGGAGACGTTTATGTAAACGAGGAGACGTTTATGTCCACGAGGAGACGTTTATGTAAACGAGGAGACGTTTATGTCCACGAGGAGACGTTTATGTCCACGAGGAGACGTTTATGTAAACGAGGAGACGTTTATGTAAACGAAGAGACGTTTATGTACACGAGGAGACGTTTATGTCCACGAGGAGACGTTTATGTCCACGAGGAGACGTTTATGTAAACGAGGAGACGTTTATGTCCACGAGGAGACGTTTATGTCCACGAGGAGACGTTTATGTACACGAGGTGACGTTTATGTAAACTAGGATACGTTTATGTAAACTAGGAGACGTTTATGTCCACGAGGAGATGTTTATGTCAACAAGGAGACGTTTATGTCCACGAGGAGATGTTTATGTCAACAAGGAGACGTTTATGTCCACGAGGAGACGTTTATGTAAACAAGGAGACGTTTATGTCCACGAGGAGATGTTTATGTCAACAAGGAGACGTTTATGTAAACAAGGAGACGTTTATGTCCACGAGGAGACGTTTATGTACACGAGGTGACGTTTATGTAAACGAGGAGACGTTTATGTAAACGAAGAGATGTTTATGTACACGAGGAGACGTTTATGTCCACGAGGAGACGTTTATGTCCACGAGGAGACGTTTATGTAAACAAGGAGACGTTTATGTCCACGAGGAGATGTTTATGTCCACGAGGAGACGTTTATGTCCACGAGGAGACGTTTATGTAAACAAGGAGACGTTTATGTCCACGAGGAGACGTTTATGTCCACGAGGAGACGTTTATGTAAACAAGGAGACGTTTATGTCCACGAGGAGATGTTTATGTCCACGAGGAGATGTTTATGTAAACGAGGAGACGTTTATGTCCACGAGGAGACGTTTATGTCCACAAGGAGACGTTTATGTAAACGAGGAGACGTTTATGTCCACGGGGAGACGTTGATGTACACGAGGAGACGTTTATGTAAACTAGGAGACGTTTATGTCCACGAGGAGACGTTTATGTAAACTAGGAGACGTTTATGTAAACGAGGAGACGTTTATGTCCACTAGGAGAAGTTTATGTAAACGAGGAGACGTTTATGTAAACGAGGAGAAGTTTATGTCCACGAGGAGACGTTTATGTAAACGAGGAGACGTTTATGTCCACGAGGAGATGTTTATGTCCACGAGGAGACGTTTATGTAAACTAGGAGACGTTTATGTAAACGAGGAGACGTTTATGTAAACGAGGAGACGTTTATGTAAACGAGGAGACGTTTATGTCCACGAGGAGACGTTTATGTAAACAAGGAGACGTTTATGTAAACGAAGAGATGTTTATGTACACGAGGAGACGTTTATGTCCACGAGGAGACGTTTATGTCCACGAGGAGACGTTTATGTAAACAAGGAGACGTTTATGTCCACGAGGAGATGTTTATGTCCACGAGGAGACGTTTATGTCCACGAGGAGACGTTTATGTAAACAAGGAGACGTTTATGTCCACGAGGAGACGTTTATGTCCACGAGGAGACGTTTATGTAAACAAGGAGACGTTTATGTCCACGAGGAGATGTTTATGTCCACGAGGAGACGTTTATGTCCACGAGGAGACGTTTATGTAAACAAGGAGACGTTTATGTCCACGAGGAGATGTTTATGTAAACAAGGAGACGTTTATGTCCACGAGGAGATGTTTATGTCCACGAGGAGACGTTTATGTCCACGAGGAGACGTTTATGTAAACAAGGAGACGTTTATGTCCACGAGGAGACGTTTATGTAAACAAGGAGACGTTTATGTCCACGAGGAGATGTTTATGTAAACAAGGAGACGTTTATGTAAACAAGGAGACGTTTATGTCCACGAGGAGACGTTTATGTCCACGAGGAGACGTTTATGTAAACAAGGAGACGTTTATGTCCACGAGGAGACGTTTATGTACACGAGGAGACGTTTATGTAAACGAGGAGACGTTTATGTCCACGAGGAGACGTTTATGTACACGAGGAGACGTTTATGTACACGAGGAGACGTTTATGTAAACAAGGAGACGTTTATGTAAACAAGGAGACGTTTATGTCCACGAGGAGACGTTTATGTAAACAAGGAGATGTTTATGTCCACGAGGAGACGTTTATGTCCACGAGGAGACGTTTATGTAAACAAGGAGACGTTTATGTCCACGAGGAGATGTTTATGTCCACGAGGAGACGTTTATGTCCACGAGGAGACGTTTATGTCCACGAGGAGACGTTTATGTACACAAGGAGATGTTTATGTCCACGAGGAGACGTTTATGTCCACGAGGAGACGTTTATGTACACAAGGAGAAGTTTATGTCCACGAGGAGACGTTTATGTACACAAGGAGACGTTTATGTCCACGAGGAGACGTTTATGTAAACAAGGAGACGTTTATGTCCACGAGGAGACGTTTATGTACACAAGGAGACGTTTATGTAAACAAGGAGACGTTTATGTCCACGAGGAGACGTTTTTGTACACAAGGAGACGTTTATGTCCACGAGGAGACGTTTATGTAAACGAGGAGACGTTTATGTCCACGAGGAGACGTTTATATACACGAGGAGACGTTTATGTCCACGAGGAGACGTTTATGTAAACAAGGAGACGTTTATGTCCACGAGGAGACGTTTATGTACACAAGGAGACGTTTATGTCCACGAGGAGACGTTTATGTAAACAAGGAGACGTTTATGTCCACGAGGAGACGTTTATGTACACAAGGAGATGTTTATGTCCACGAGGAGACGTTTATGTCCACGAGGAGACGTTTATGTAAACTAGGAGACGTTTATGTCCACGAGGAGACGTTTATGTACACAAGGAGATGTTTATGTCCACGAGGAGACGTTTATGTCCACGAGGAGATGTTTATGTCCACAAGGAGACGTTTATGTAAACTAGGAGACGTTTATGTCCACGAGGAGACGTTTATGTCCACGAGGAGACGTTTATGTCCACGAGGAGACGTTTATGTAAACGAGGAGACGTTTATGTAAACGAGGAGACGTTTATGTCCACGAGGAGATGTTTATGTCCACGAGGAGGCGTTTATGTCAACGAGGAGACGTTTATGTCCACGAGGAGACGTTTATGTCAACGAGGAGACGTTTATGTAAACTAGGATACGTTTATGTCAACGAGGAGATGTTTATGTAAACGAGGAGACGTTTATGTAAACTACGAGACGTTTATGTCAACGAGGAGATGTTTATGTCAACGAGGAGACGTTTATGTCAACGAGGTGACGTTTATGTAAACTAGGAGATGTTTATGTCCACGAGGAGACGTTTATGTAAACGCGGAGACGTTTATGTCCACGAGGAGACGTTTATGTACACGAGGAGACGTTTATGTCAACGAGGAGACGTTTATGTCCACGAGGAGACGTTTATGTCAACGAGGAGACGTTTATGTCCACGAGGAGACGTTTATTTAAACTAGGAGATGTTTATGTAAACGAGGAGACGTTTATGTAAACTATGAGACGTTTATGTAAACTAGGAGATGTTTATGTAAACGAGGAGACGTTTATGTCAGCGAGGAGACGTTTATGTAAACTAGGAGACGTTTATGTAAACTAGGAGATGTTTATGTAAACGAGGAGACGTTTATGTACACGAGGAGACGTTTATGTCCACGAGGAGACGTTTATGTCAACGAGGAGACGTTTATGTCCACGAGGTGACGTTTATGTAAACTAGGAGATGTTTATGTAAACGAGGAGACGTTTATGTAAACTAGGAGACGTTTATGTAAACTAGGAGACGTTTATGTCCAAGAGGAGACGTTTATGTCAGCGAGGAGACGTTTATGTAAACTAGGAGACGTTTATGTACATGAGGAGATATTTATGTCCACGAGGAGACGTTTATGTCCACAAGGAGACGTTTTGTCCACGAGGAGATGTTTATGTCAGCGAGGAGACGTTTATGTAAACTAGGAGACGTTTATGTACATGAGGAGATGTGTATGTAAACTAGGAGACGTTTATGTCCTTCTAGGAGATGTTTATGTCAACGAGGAGTCATTTTGTCACCTACTGGGCACCGTTGTTACTACACATCACAGAAATGTGTTCATTCATATCTTCAATAAATAAACAACAATGTTACCATACATTTTGTGTGCGTCACACAGACGAGGAGCCTGTACTTAAACAGTTCTTCGTAAACGTCTCCTTGTGTACATAAACGCCTCCTTGTGTACATAATCAGCTCCTAGTTTACATAAACGGCTCCTAGTTTACATAAACGTCTCCTCGTGGACATCAACATCTCCTCGTGGACATAATCATCTCCTCGTGGACATAAACGTCTCCTCGTGGACATAAACATCTCCTCGTGGACATAAACATCTCCTCGTGGACATCAACATCTCCTCGTGGACATAAACGGCTCCTAGTTTACATAAACATCTCCTCGTGGACATAAACATCTCCTAGTTTACATAAACGTCTCCTTGTGTACATAAACGTCTCCTCGTGTACATAAACATCTCCTCGTGTACATAAACGTCTCCTTGTGTACATAATCAGCTCCTAGTTTACATAAACGGCTCCTAGTTTACATAATCATCTCCTCGTGGACATAAACATCTCCTCGTGGACATCAACATCTCCTCGTGGACATAAACATCTCCTCGTTTACATAAACATCTCCTCGTGGACATCAACATCTCCTCGTTTACATAAACATCTCCTCGTGGACATAAACGTCTCCTCGTTTACATAAACGTCTCCTCGTTTACATAAACGTCTCCTCGTGTACATAAACGTCTCCTCGTTTACATAAACGTCTCCTCGTGTACATAAACATCTCCTAGTTTACATAAACGTCTCCTCGTGGACATAAACGTCTCCCCGTGTACTTAAACGTCTCCTCGTGTACATAAACGTCTCCTCGTTTACATAAACGTCTCCTCGTGTACATAAACGTCTCCTCGTTTACATAAACGTCTCCTCGTGTACATAAACGTCTCCTCGTGTACATAAACGTCTCCTCGTTTACATAAACGTCTCCTCGTTGATATAAACATCTCCTTGTTTACATAAACGTCTCCTCGTTTACATAAACAACTCCTCGTTTACATAAACAACTCCTCGTCTATATAAACTGCTCGTTTACATAAACGTCTCCTCGTGTACATAAACGTCTCCTCGTTTACATAAACGTCTCCTCGTGTACATAAACATCTCCTAGTTTACATAAACGTCTCCTCGTTGACATAAACGTCTCCTAGTTTACATAAACGTCTCCTCGTTTACATAAACGTCTCCTCGTTGACATAAACAACTCCTCGTCTATATAAACTGCTCGTGTACATAAACAACTCCTCGTTTACATAAACAACTCCTCGTCTATATAAACTGCTCGTGTACATAGACGTCTCCTCGTGTACATAAATGGCTTCTTGTTTACATAAATGGCTTCTTGTGTATAAACACAATTTAGATACACCTTTTCAGGCTTGACTTGAACATAAACTCCTGTTTTTTCCTTAATGTGTGTTTCCTGCAGACGTCCAGCAGCTGTTGGTGGTTAAAGAAGAGGTTCAGCAGCAGGACTGGAGCTCCAGTCTGGACCAGGAGGACCCAGAGCCCCCCCACATTAAAGAGGACCAGGAGGACCCAGAGCCCCCACACATTAAAGAGGAACAGGAGTACCCAGAGCCCCCACACATTAAAGAGGACCAGGAGGACCTAGAGCCCCCACACATTAAAGAG
This sequence comes from Cyclopterus lumpus, assembly GCF_009769545.1. Classification (NCBI taxonomy): domain Eukaryota; kingdom Metazoa; phylum Chordata; class Actinopteri; order Perciformes; family Cyclopteridae; genus Cyclopterus; species Cyclopterus lumpus. The sequence goes on along the minus strand of NC_046976.1, from coordinate 22,667,876 downwards.
GACCAGGAGGACCCAGAGCCCCCACACATTAAAGAGGACCAGGAGGACCCAGAGCCCCCACACATTAAAGAGGACCAGGAGGACCCAGAGCCCCCACACATTAAAGAGGAACAGGAGGACCCAGAGCCCCCCCACATTAAAGAGGACCAGGAGGACCCAGACCCCCCACACATTAAAGAGGACCAGAAGGACCTCTGGACCAGTCAGGAGGGAGAGCAGCTTCAAGGTCTGGAGGAGGCTGGTATCAGGTTCACATTCACTCCTCTGAAGAGTGAAGATGATGTGTTTATTTCACCGAGAATAAATCCGGGTTTATTTTGAAGAGCCTCTTCTTTTTTTAGAGAACTGATTCATTGGTCTTTTAAGTAGTTTTCTCAAAGGTTCCAGTTCATCTGTAGGTGGTTCTAGTTATCCTTAAGGAGGTTCCGTAGGTGGTTCCCATTTTCCATTAGGAGGTTCTGTTGGTGGTTCTAGTTTTCTTTTGGAGGTTCCAGTTCATCTGTAGGTGGTTCTAGTTTTCCTTTAGGAGGTTCTGGTTCATCTGTAAGTGGTTCTAGTTTTCCTTTAGGAGGTTCTGGTTCATCTGTAGGTGGTCCTAGTTTTCCTTTTAGGAGGTTCCGTAGGTGGTTCTAGTTTTCCTGTAGAAGGTTCTGGTTCATCTGTAGGTGGTTCTAGTTTTCCTTTAGGAGGTTCCGTAGGTGGTTCCAGTTTTCCATTTGAAGGTTCCAGTTCATATGTAGGTGGTTCTAGTTATCCTTTAAGGGGTTCCAGTTCATCTGTTGGAGGTTCTAGTTTTCCATTTGAAGGTTCCAGTTCATATGTAGGTGGTTCTAGTTATCCTTTAAGGGGTTCCAGTTCATCTGTTGGTGGTTCTAGTTTTCCATTTGAAGGTTCCAGTTCATCTGTAGGTGGTTCTAGTTATCTTTTGGAGGTTCCAGTTCATCTGTAGGTGGTTCTTGTTTGCTTTTGGAGGTTCCAGTTCATCTGTAAGTGGTTCTAGTTTCCCTTTTTGGAGGTTCCAGTTCATCTGTAAGTGGTTCTAGTTTCCTTTTTGGAGGTTCCAGTTCATCTGTAAGTGGTTCTAGTTTTCCTTTTTGGAGGTTCCAGTTCATCTGTAGGTGGTTCTAGTTTTCCTTTTTGGAGGTTCCAGTTCATCTGTTGGTGGTTCTAGTTTTCCATTTGAAGGTTCCAGTTCATATGTAGGTGGTTCTAGTTATCCTTTAAGGGGTTCCAGTTCATCTGTTGGTGGTTCTAGTTTTCCATTTGAAGGTTCCAGTTCATCTGTAGGTGGTTCTAGTTTTCTTTTGGAGGTTCCAGTTCATCTGTTGGTGGTTCTAGTTTTCCATTTGAAGGTTCCAGTTCATCTGTAGGTGGTTCTAGTTTTCTTTTGGAGGTTCCAGTTCATCTGTAGGTGGTTCTTGTTTGCTTTTGGAGGTTCCAGTTCATCTGTAGGTGGTTCTTGTTTGCTTTTGGAGGTTCCAGTTCATCTGTAGGTGGTTCCAGTTCATCTGTAGGTGGTTCTTGTTTTCTTTTGGAGGTTCCAGTTCATCTGTAAGTGGTTCTAGTTTTCCATTTGAAGGTTCCAGTTCATCTGTAAGTGGTTCTTGTTTGCTTTTGGAGGTTCCAGTTCATCTGTAGGTGGTTCTAGTTTTCCTTTTTGGAGGTTCCAGTTCATCTGTAAGTGGTTCTAGTTTCCTTTTTGGAGGTTCCAGTTCATCTGTAAGTGGTTCTAGTTTTCCTTTTTGGAGGTTCCAGTTCATCTGTAAGTGGTTCTAGTTTTCCTTTTTGGAGGTTCCAGTTCATCTGTAAGTGGTTCTAGTTTCCTTTTTGGAGGTTCCAGTTCATCTGTAAGTGGTTATAGTTTTCCTTTTTGGAGGTTCCAGTTCATCTGTAAGTGGTTCTAGTTTCCTTTTTGGAGGTTCCAGTTCATCTGTAAGTGGTTCTACCTTTCCTTAAACTGTTAAACTGACGGCATGAATCATTGAAGACTGAAAACAGATTGTTAGTCCTCCCAAGGAGGAGACTCTCTGGACCTTCCAGTGCATCTATTGTGATCCTGTTGGTCCTGAAGGTCATTCTACAGGTGGAGACATGTCAGACCGCTTTCTCCATCATCATCATCATCATCATCATTAAAACATTTGTGTAAAGTTCTGATGGAATTCTTTTACTCACTTTCCTGATATTCAGTCAATTTAAAGATAACATGTGTTTTTACCGTTTCCTGCAGACATCCAGCAGCTCTTGGAGGACAAAGAAGAGGTTCAGCAGCTTAACTGGACCTCCAGTCTGGACCAGGAGGACCCAGAGCCCCCACACATTAAAAAGGAACAGGAGGAACTCTGGACCCGTAAGGAGGAACCAGTATGGAACTCGGATCCTTCAAAGTTTAAGACCGAAGTTAGTGGTGAAGGTCGGACGGAGAACAGAGAACCTCAGTCGGTTTTAAAATCCCTTAAGATCATTGAAGTGCCTGTCGATGATCTGAGAAGTAAAACTGTCAGGAAAACATGCAGCTGCTCTGAATGTGGCAAAGTATTTGGCCGCAGCCCACATCTGAAGATCCACATGAGAACGCACACAGGAGAGAAACCATTCAGCTGCTCGTTCTGCGGTAAAAGTTTTACTCAAAAAGTGAATCTGACGTATCACATGTCTGTCCACACAGGAGAGAAACACTTCCGCTGTCGTTTCTGTGAAGAAAGATTCACCTGGTACACTCAGCTCAAGAGTCATCAGTGTGTCGCTGCGTCTTCTCAGCAGAGACACACTGATGACAGCAGAGGGACGGACAAATCGCTCAGCTGCTCCGAGTGTGGAAAGATATTCAGCCGCAAGGACAATCTGAACATACACAGGAGGATTCACACAGGAGAGAGACCGTTTGGCTGCTCCGTTTGCGGTAAAAACTTTAAACATGGAGGACATCTGACACAACACATGTCCGTTCACACCAAGGAGAACCGATTTAGCTGCCGAGTGTGTGACAAAAGATTCACCTGGCTTTATCAGCTCAAGAGACACAAGTGTGCCAGCGAATCTTATCAGCGTCACAAACCTTGGACCAGTCAGGAGGGAGAGCAGCTTCAAGGTCTGGAGGAGGCTGGTATCAGGTTCTCATTAATTCCTCTGAAGAGTGAAGATGATGAAGAGGAAGCTCAGTCCTCACATCTTCATCAAGGACTAACTGAACACATGGAAACAGAAGCTGATGGAGAGGACTGTGGAGGACCAGAACCAGACAGGAACCCAGATAGACATCTAGAACCAGACAGGAACCCAGATAGACATCTAGAACCAGACAGGAACCCAGATAGACATCTAGAACCAGACAGGAACCCAGATCCAGATCCTGATGACAAGTCTGGAGACTTTGAATTTAAGGATGAATTCAGTGATGTTGACGGGACGGAGACCAGCAAACCTCAGTCAGGTTTAAACTCTGATGCAGGATGTAACAACGGCAAGAAAGTCTTCAGTTGCTCTGACTGCGAGAAAATATTTGGCCGAAAGGAACATCTACAGACTCACATGAGAATTCACACCGGAGAGAGACCGTTCAGCTGCTCTCACTGTGGTAAAACATTTGTCTGTAAGAGGTCGCTTCTAGGTCACATGACCAGCCACACCGGAGAGAAACCATTCAGCTGCTCGCAGTGTGGGAAAAGATTTGGTCGGATGGTAAATCTGAAGACTCATGAGAGACTTCACACAGGGGAGAGACCGTTCAGCTGCCCGTTTTGTGCCAAAGGTTTTACACAGAAGGTTCACATGACTCAGCACACAGCCATCCACACAGGAGAGAAACAGTTCAGCTGCAGCATCTGTGACAAAAAGTTCACGTGGCTGTCGGGTTTCAGACGCCACAAGTGTTGCAGCGAGCAGTCCGAGCTCGACGAGAGCCAAGCAGAGGAGAACCCGGAGGTGGAACTGGGAGAGAAACTGTTTCGCTGCCGTCAGTGTGGGAACAGATTTAATCACAAGCACAACTTGAAGGCTCACATGAGAATTCACACAGGAGAGAAACCGTTTAGTTGCTCTGTTTGCGCTAAAGGCTTCACTGCAAGTGGAGCGCTGAAGAAACACCTGAGAACGCATTCCGGAGAGAAACCCTTCAGCTGCTCCGTTTGTGGCATCAGATTCACACAAGGAGGGAATCTGAAGCGGCACATGACACAGCACACAGGGGAGACCCGAGAGAAACCCTTCAGCTGCTCCGTTTGCGCTAAAAACTTCACGCAGGTCTCAAACATGAAGCGACACATGGTGCAACACGTGGCAACTGAAATCGGAGGGGAGACTGAGAGCGGTTCATATCTGACTCAAGATCAGCAGGAGGAAACCTCAAGTTCATAGTGTCACTGACTACAAACAACTGGAAGTAGAAAAAGATATTTAACATATATTGTAAATATTTATATCTTTACACTTATTGTACATTAACAAAAACGGGGCACATGGTCTATTTTTCATTCTTTGTTTGGTCTGTAAAATGAGTCACAATGGGATTCAGTTTAAGAATCTTTTGCTGGAATCCACGTATTTAAACATCTCATCCATTTTTTAAATAGTTGCTGTTTATTTGATTTATTTATCGATGAATTGTTGCAGCTTTAATTTCATGTTTCTGTTTGAAGACTTCATGAGCAGAGCCCGGGTCCCCACTGACCCTCATGAGCAGAGCCCGGGTCCCCACTGACCCTCATGAACAGAGCCCGGGTCCCCACTGACCCTCAGGAACAGAGCCCGGGTCCCCACTGACCCTCATGAGCAGAGCCCGGGTCCCCACTGACCCTCATGAACAGAGCCCGGGTCCCCACTGACCCTCATGAACAGAGCCCGGGTCCCCACTGACCCTCATGAACAGAGCCCGGGTCCCCACAGACCCTCATGAACAGAGCCCGGGTCCCCACTGACCCTCATGAACAGAGCCCGGGTCCCCACTGACCCTCATGAACAGAGTCCTGGTCCCCACTGACCCTCATGAACAGAGCCCGGGTCCCCACTGACCCTCATGAACAGAGTCCTGGTCCCCACTGACCCTCATGAACAGAGCCCGGGTCCCCACTGACCCTCAGGAACAGAGCCCGGGTCCCCACTGACTGACTCTGTCAACCCCAGGACAATCCTACCTACCGGTCACTCCCCTGCACATCCGTTCATACTTAAATACACTTTCACATACACTCACAGTTCACTTGTGTAGAGTATTGTTTATCAATACCTGTGCACTTTATTTAAATTGTATATTCTTCCATAGTGTATTGTAAATTGAACATATTCATATTTCTTGCACTATGTTTATTTGTCTTGTCCAATGTTCTGCACCATCCGCCAAGACAAATTCCTTGTATGTCCAACATACAATAAATGGTTCTGATTCTGAGTTCTACCTGAACGTTACTAAGAACTGTGCTTTAAAGAATTTTGTCATTTACACAAAAAGTGAAATACTTGTTTTATTAATGAGTTAATAACGCACATCATTCTGTTGAGTGAAAATAAACTACAGTGTGTGTTCATACTAATGAAGGAACATCCCACTTTCCTACTGTTGTTTTTGTTATTTTCAGATTGTTCTGTTAATGTATGATGCTTCCAGCAGGGCGGAGCCTAAATTATGAGAGCAACGTTAGTAGCGCTAGCACCAACGGCGCTCAATGAATCACACTGACCCAAAATGACATTTGGAGGTATGCTCAGCTCCAAACAGCTAACTGCAGAGGGGGGGATGTCAGCTCTGGGTTCAGCTGCTCGTCTACTGGAGGTGTTACGGTACAGCAGGAGAAGACCGACAGAGATCCATATTTCAGCAAATTCTCACAATTGATAAAAACATATTGCACAATATCTCAGTGCATGTTTCAATAACTCCTTTAGTTTATCTGCTTACAGAGAAGCCTGCCACAAAGAGACAAGAGCAGCTGATGGATGTTAGCCGATATAGACTTGTCATAAACGATCACAGGCACAGTCTGCTAGTATGTTACTACTAACAAGTAATGTTGCTATCAACTAGTACAATGTAAAAGTATTTCAGTAGTAGTTGAAGTATTGTAAATGTTTCAGTCTCGATCAGATTTCTGCTTTAGTGAAGTCAATCTACTTTTGTGGATTATATCAATTTGAATTTACACGTTGTTCCCTTAACCTGCAATTCTCATTTCAGTAAAAGAGCATCAATTAGGTTTCTCTCCATGTTGTGCGTCTGACGTCATGACGTCCACATCTTTTCTCATCTGAAGGTGACTTGGGTAAAAGGTAAGTCTAGTGCTAAATATAGTTTTATATGTACAAATAATGTAATATGTCAGATATAAAAGTGGTCCACCTGAATTAGTTACATTGTGTTTATTAAGTTAGTAAGTATTTAGCTAGCTAGCAAACTGACAAACCAAACAATATCGTATGTGTACAGATTGTAAAGCCCTCTGAGGCAAATTTGTAATTTGTGATATTGGGCTATACAAAATAAACTGAATTGAATTGAAATTGAACAAGTCCTCGTCATACTAACGTTAGCATGTTTGTATTAACATTTATGAAAAATGTGTTAAACCTTTCGTAACATTAATAGCCTTGATATATTCACCAGCAGTAGCTAAATATCAAAGCAGGTGGTAGCTCGCTAGCAGACCGTAGGTTTATGCAGGCGGGACTCTTGTAGTTCAAGTTGCTTATTCGTGGTGTGTACTGGTGTAGCTGGTTATTGGCACATTAGCGCAGCAATAATGAGCTAAGTAATGCTTACATTAGCTTGCTGCCAAGCGAATTACACGGTCCACCTCACGTTGATGTGGAAGCTGGAATAGTGTCTTAGCTGCTTCAGAAAGCCTCCATTTACCGCCGCTACCTGCATTATTTCCTATGTAAGTAACGCAACTCTTTCATGCACGTGTGGGAGCTTCTTGTTGCCAACAAAACAACACCAAACTTGGCTGTGGGCGATGCAATGATAACAACGTGGTGTGCTGGCTGGCCTCGTCACAGGGCTGCCTTCAGTTTAAGTTGGACATGAGGCGCCACAGTGACATGTTGTAGTGGTTAGCGTGGTTAACGTTAAGCGCCACAGTGACATGTTGTAGTGGTTAGCGTGGTTAACGTTAAGCGCCACAGTGACATGTTGTAGTGGTTAGCGTTGTTAACGTTAAGCGCCACAGTGACATGTTGTAGTGGTTAGCGTGGTTAACGTTAAGCGCCACAGTGACATGTTGTAGTGGTTAGCGTGGTTAACGTTAAGCGCCACAGTGACATGTTGTAGTGGTTAGCGTGGTTAACGTTAAGCGCCACAGTGACATGTTGTAGTGGTTAGCGTGGTTAATGTTAAGCGCCACAGTGACATGTTGTAGTGGTTAGCGTTGGTTAACGTTAAGCGCCACAGTGACATGTTGTAGTGGTTAGCGTTGGTTAACGTTAAGCGCCACAGTGACATGTTGTAGTGGTTAGCGTTGGTTAACGTTAAGCGCCACAGTGACATGTTGTAGTGGTTAGCGTGGTTAACGTTAAGCGCCACAGTGACATGTTGTAGTGGTTAGCGTGGTTAACGTTAAGCGCCACAGTGACATGTTGTAGTGGTTAGCGTGGTTAACGTTAAGCGCCACAGTGACATGTTGTAGTGGTTAGCGTTGTTAACGTTAAGCGCCACAGTGACATGTTGTAGTGGTTAGCGTGGTTAACGTTAAGCGCCACAGTGACATGTTGTAGTGGTTAGCGTTGTTAACGTTAAGCGCCACAGTGACATGTTGTAGTGGTTAGCGTGGTTAACGTTAAGCGCCACAGTGACATGTTGTATTGGTTAGCGTTGGTTAACGATAAGCGCCACAGTGACATGTTGTAGTGGTTAGCGTGGTTAACAATAAGCGCCACAGTGACATGTTGTAGTGGTTAGCGTGGTTAACGTTAAGCGCCACAGTGACATGTTGTAGTGGTTAACGGTGGTTAACGTTAAGCGGCACAGTGACATGTTGTAGTGGTTAGCGTGGTTAACGTTAAGCGCCACAGTGACATGTTGTAGTGGTTAGCGTTGTTAACGTTAAGCGCCACAGTGACATGTTGTAGTGGTTAACGGTGGTTAACGTTAAGCGGCACAGTGACATGTTGTAGTGGTTAGCGTGGTTAACGTTAAGCGCCACAGTGACATGTTGTAGTGGTTAGCGTGGTTAATGTTAAGCGCCACAGTGATATGTTGTAGTGGTTAGCGTGGTTAACGTTAAGCGCCACAGTGACATGTTGTAGTGGTTAGCGTTGTTAACGTTAAGCGCCACAGTGACATGTTGTAGTGGTTAACGGTGGTTAACGTTAAGCGGCACAGTGACATGTTGTAGTGGTTAGCGTTGGTTAACGTTAAGCGCCACAGTGACATGTTGTAGTGGTTAGCGTTGTTAACGTTAAGCGCCACAGTGACATGTTGTAGTGGTTAGCGTGGTTAACGTTAAGCGCCACAGTGACATGTTGTAGTGGTTAGCGTTGGTTAACGTTAAGCGCCACAGTGACATGTTGTAGTGGTTAGCGTGGTTAACGTTAAGCGCCACAGTGACATGTTGTAGTGGTTAGCGTGGTTAACGTTAAGCGCCACAGTGACATGTTGTAGTGGTTAGCGTGGTTAACAATAAGCGCCACAGTGACATGTTGTAGTGGTTAGCGTGGTTAACGTTAAGCGCCACAGTGACATGTTGTAGTGGTTAGCGTGGTTAACAATAAGCGCCACAGTGACATGTTGTAGTGGTTAACGGTGGTTAACGTTAAGCGCCACAGTGACATGTTGTAGTGGTTAGCGTGGTTAACGTTAAGCGCCACAGTGACATGTTGTAGTGGTTAGCGTGGTTAACGTTAAGCGCCACAGTGACATGTTGTAGTGGTTAACGGTGGTTAACGTTAAGCGCCACAGTGACATGTTGTAGTGGTTAGCGTTGGTTAACGTTAAGCGCCACAGTGACATGTTGTAGTGGTTAGCGTGGTTAACGTTAAGCGCCACAGTGACATGTTGTAGTGGTTAGCGTTGTTAACGTTAAGCGCCACAGTGACATGTTGTAGTGGTTAGCGTGGTTAACGTTAAGCGCCACAGTGACATGTTGTAGTGGTTAGCGTGGTTAACGTTAAGCGCCACAGTGACATGTTGTAGTGGTTAGCGTTGGTTAACGTTAAGCGCCACAGTGACATGTTGTAGTGGTTAGCGTGGTTAACGTTAAGCGCCACAGTGACATGTTGTAGTGGTTAGCGTGGTTAACGTTAAGCGCCACAGTGACATGTTGTAGTGGTTAACGGTGGTTAACGTTAAGCGCCACAGTGACATGTTGTAGTGGTTAGCGTTGTTAACGTTAAGCGCCACAGTGACATGTTGTAGTGGTTAGCGTGGTTAACGTTAAGCGCCACAGTGACAAGTTGTAGTGGTTAGCGTGGTTAACGTTAAGCGCCACAGTGACATGTTGTAGTGGTTAGCGTGGTTAACGTTAAGCGCCACAGTGACATGTTGTAGTGGTTAGCGTGGTTAACGTTAAGCGGCACAGTGACAAGTTGTAGTGGTTAGCGTGGTTAACGTTAAGCGCCACAGTGACATGTTGTAGTGGTTAGCGTTAGTTAACGTTAAGCGCCACAGTGACAAGTTGTAGTGGTTAGCGTGGTTAACGTTAAGCGCCACAGTGACATGTTGTAGTGGTTAGCGTGGTTAACGTTAAGCGCCACAGTGACATGTTGTAGTGGTTAGCGTTGTTAACGTTAAGCGCCACAGTGACATGTTGTAGTGGTTAGCGTGGTTAATGTTAAGCGCCACAGTGACATGTTGTAGTGGTTAGCGTGGTTAACAATAAGCGCCACAGTGACATGTTGTAGTGGTTAGCGTGGTTAACGTTAAGCGCCACAGTGACATGTTGTAGTGGTTAGCGTGGTTAACGTTAAGCGCCACAGTGACATGTTGTAGTGGTTAGCGTTGTTAACGTTAAGCGCCACAGTGACATGTTGTAGTGGTTAGCGTGGTTAACGTTAAGCGCCACAGTGACATGTTGTAGTGGTTAGCGTGGTTAACGTTAAGCGCCACAGTGACATGTTGTAGTGGTTAGCGTGGTTAACGTTAAGCGCCACAGTGACATGTTGTAGTGGTTAGCGTGGTTAACGTTAAGCGCCACAGTGACATGTTGTAGTGGTTAGCGTGGTTAACGTTAAGCTATGCGATACCCAGCTAAGTATTGCTGTGCCAGTGTGCTAATAAGCTGCTGTGAAGTCTTCTCACTTGGTCCTAACATAAACTAGTACCTGGTGGGGTAATGAGTAACACCATTTAACTGTTTAACACATTTGAGGAATGTCCTCTCTCTAAAATCCTTTTAAACCCCACGGCACCCAATTGGGGGGCAATTTACACATTATAGTTAGACTGTGTAAAACCTTACAATAAACATGAGTAAATGTTATATATCAAATTAAACAAGAGAACTTGGGCTACAAGACTCAGTCAGCCATTTCCACACAACTCAAACACCAACTGAAAGAATTATGAAAATATCATAATCATCATTTTGTCAGGAGTCAGCCCACTCAGCACGTTTCCTTCAGCTTCAACACAACTTTTGTATAAGTACTAATAGTTTTGCAAAAAATGTATCTTAAAACACAGATTTGTAACCCATGCTCGCTTGACCTGCCTTTTAAGTCGGACAAATGTTTTGTATAAAAAGAAAATCAAGATGTCCCACAAAGTCCAAAATCTCTATGGCAGACTTCAAAACTAGTGACACTATGGATCTTCTGAACCTGAAGACTGTCTAGCTTAGTGCCAGATTGTGGAGCACAATGAATGGCGTTTAGACACGTGGCATCTAAAAGTTGAGCCTTTGGGTGCTCCAAGAGACAATCAAGAGACACAAAAGATATTCCTCAAACCATGTGAAATGCTTTTTACACTTCGTAACCTGTTTTTGAAGACGCAGGAGTTTATTGTTGTATCCAAACATGTTTCTTTCCATTTGATTAAAAAAATATGGTTGTCTCTTTTGTTTTAGTTGATTTAATACTCAAGATAAGTGCCTGTTTATATGTTTTCCTTTCCAAAGTTGCACTGTTCAATTGCATCATATAGCTGCAGCAGCTATAGCTGGTTATAGGGTTTGTCTGTTGTGTATTTAATACTGGTGTCATAACATTGTGTTGTGATTTATGCATACTTTCATAATATATTGTTGCATTACTTTGCACTTTGTTGAAAAACCTTTTTAATCCATAATCCAGTAATACTCATTGTACTGTTTGTTACGTACTGTTACACATATTGTGTATATTTGTTTCAGAAAAAAAAGTATATAGTGTATTCTTTTTACATTTATATAATAAAGTTTAAAAGGCAACAGAATTGAGTCTATAACAGGTATTTGAATTAGATTAAACAAACTAAAATTCCACATTACGGTTACTAAAAAAATGACCTTTCCTTCAACTATATTATTGGGTTGTAAAGGAGCAGTATTTTACTTTAGGATCAAACAAATAATTGAGTTGGAAAAACTGGAAACTTTAAGTTGACTTGAAAACAATCAAATTATTACATACATCTGATTTAAAGCAATTGTGTTAATCTAACTTGTTAACTTAATTTGAAAAAACTTTATTCATTTGTGTGTTAGCAATTTAAGTAATTCAATTAAGTTGGTCCAACTATTCTCTTTTTACAGTGTAATGTTACGACCAACTAGTAATGTTGACCCGATGTGAGGTCAAAGGTCAGGGATGTCTATGTGTACAGATTGTAAAGCCCTCTGAGGCAAATTTGTGATTTGAGATTCAGGGCTATACAAAATAAACAGAATTGAATTGAGTTTGACACGGCAGGTAATTCATTCATTGAATGCATTGGTTATTATTTTATCCTCTTCTGGTTCAGGACTATCCGTTGGACCGGGTTCGGGACGAGCGGTGGCGGGGTGAGGAAGAATTTCTGGCTAGTTACCGTAGCGACCCGAACCTGGCACGTTATCTGGTGAAGCCGCAGCCGAGCGAGGAGGCCATGAGGATGTCGGCTTGGATCGGCATGGTTCGCCACCAACGCCGCCACAGCGATATCTCCTTGGAAACTGGCAAGCCCAATCACCTGGCCCTGAGACCTCCAGGTAGAGACCCCCCTCCCCCCCTTCCCTCCGGTCCGTCAGAATAGGCTTCAGGGATTGGTCAGATCTGGAAGTCAGAGGTCATTCTCTGTGGATCGGGCAGCCAATCACGGCAGCCCCACATCCCCCCGTGGCAGCCCGTTACCTCGGCAACACCTAGACCCAAGCTCTGCCCTCAAAAGGAAGAAAGCCAATGAGAGGGCAGCACAGACTGGGCGGGGCATAGGCAAAATGCACGTGATTGGAAGCTTCAGCAGCTCAGAGGAGGAACTGCCGACCACGCCGACAGTGAGTGGCTCCATGCTAAGTGCTAGCTTAAAGAAACTAGGTGTCTACATGCTAAGTGCTAGCTAAAATAAACTAGGTGTCTACATGCTAAGTGGTAGCTAAAAGAAACTAGGTGTCTACATGCTAAGTGCTAGCTAAAAGAAACTAGGTCACTATATGCTAAGTGCTAGCTAAAATAAACTAGGTGTCTACATGCTAAGTGCTAGCTAAAATAAACTAGGTGTCTACATGCTAAGTGCTAGCTAAAATAAACTAGGTGTCTACATGCTAAGTGCTAGCTAAAATAAACTAGGTGTCTACATGCTAAGTGCTAGCTAAAATAAACTAGGTGTCTACATGCTAAGTGCTAGCTAAAAGAAACTAGGTCACTATATGCTAACAGCTAGTTTACAGATTAAACTTGACAGCAGACCAGAAGTCAGTATGAACCCTTTTACAGCTGTCGTCATGGTTACATCAGTGTCAGCTGGAGAACATGCATCCCTCAGAAACTACAAATCTAAATCTATTACATATTACATTATATACATATTATATATTATATATTATATATTACACATTACATATTATATTATATATAATAAAATACATATTACATATTATATTATATATTACATAATATATTTTATATTTTATATTTTATATTTTATATTTGATCTTTTATCTTTTATATGATATATTATGTATTATATATTACATTTTACATATTATATACTACATATTGTATTATATAATGCTTATTACATATTACATGATATATATATCATATATTATATATTACATGTTATATGTTATTTAAAAGGTTGTGTTCAGCACCAGAGTGACTTTGTATTAGCTCTCAAGTATTAATTAGCTCAGCAAGATAATCCTCTTACAGCTGAGCTCTGGGTTTCCTGCACGTCTTCTACAGCTGCTCAACAGGTTGCAGTTAGTTATAGTTGCTGAACATGTTGTAGTTACATTTACAGTTGCTGGAAACATGGCATTTATAGTTGCTAAACATGTTGCATATACAGTTACAGTTGCTGGATATTCAGTTCAATTTCAATTCAGTTTATTCTGTATAGCCCAATATCACAAAGTACGAATTAGCCTCAGAGGGCTTTACAATCTGTACACATACGACATCCCTGACCTTTGACCTCACATCGGATCAGGAAAAACTCCCCAAAAATAACCTTTGACAGGGAAAAAAGGGAAGAAACCTTCAGGAGAGCAACAGAGGAGGATCCCTCTCCCCGGATGGACAGATGAATAGATGTCATGTGTACAGAATGAACAGAGTTACAGAGTTACAACACATTCAATGAATATTACAGAAATGTATGAATAATAATTAGTAGTAGCCATGGATCACAATCCAGACCTCCACAATCCATGAAACAGAAGGAGGTAGAGAGGAGGAGTAGGGGGGGGGCTCATCAGCAGGACCATGGAGGCAGGAGGCGGGCCCACCAGGCAGGAGCGTGAACCAGTTTTTCTGCATCATTTTGAGACAAGATGTGCCTGATTTTTGAAATTTTACGTAGATGAAAAAATTTGATTTGCTTAACGTGGGAGTTAAAGGACAAGTCCTGATCAAAGATAACTAGAAATTCTTTACAGTGGTGTTGGATGCCAGGGCAATGCCATCTACAGAAACCACATCACCAGATAATTGATCTCTGAGGTGTTCAGGGCCAGTAAAATAACTTCAGTTTTGTCTGAGTTTAACATCAGGAAGTTGCAGGTCATCCATGTTTTTATGTCTTTAAGACATTCTTGAATTTTAGCGAGCTGGTTGGTCTCCTCTGGTTTGATCGATAGATATAATTGAGTATCGTCTGCATAGCAATTAAAGTTTATGCAGTGTTTCCTGATAATATTGCCCAAAGGAAGCATATATAAGGTAAATAAAATTGGTCCAAGCACAGAACCTTGTGGAACTCCGTGATTAACGTTGGTGGTCATTGAGGCTTCATCGTTTACAAATACAAACTGAGATCGATCTGATAAATAGGATTTAAACCAACTTAGTGCGGTACCTGAAATGCCAATCGACTGATCCAGTCTCTGTAATAGGATGTCATGATCAATGGTGTCGAACGCAGCACTAAGGTCTAATAATACCAGTACAGAGATGAGTCCTTTATCAGCACTAAGGTCTAACAAGACCAGTACAGAGATGAGTCCTTTATCAGCACTAAGGTCTAACAAGACCAGTACAGAGATGAGTCTTTTATCAGCACTAAGGTCTAACAAGACCAGTACAAAGATGAGTCCTTTATCAGCACTACGGTCTAACAAGACCAATACAGAGATGAGTCCTTTATCAGCACTAAGGTCTAATAAGACCAGTACGGAGATGAGTCCTTTATCAGCACTACGGTCTAACAAGACCAGTACGGAGATGAGTCCTTTATCAGCACTACGGTCTAACAAGACCAGTACAGAGATGAGTCCTTTATCAGCACTACGGTCTAACAAGACCAGTACAGAGATGAGTCCTCTATCAGCACTAAGGTCTAACAAGACCAGTACAGAGATGAGTCCTTTATCAGCACTAAGGTCTAACAAGACCAGTACAGAGATGAGTCCTTTATCAGCACTAAGGTCTAACAAGACCAGTACAAAGATGATTCATTTATCAGCACTAAGGTCTAACAAGACCAGTACAGAGATGAGTCCTTTATCAGCACTAAGGTCTAACAAGACCAGTACAGAGATGAGTCCTACTTTCTCAAGGATCTTAGAGAGGAAGGGAAGGTTAGAGATCGGTCTGTAGTTAGCCAACACCTCTGGATTAAGAGTGGTCTTCTTCAGGAGAGGTTTAATTACAGCTACTTTGAAGGAATGTGGTACATGGCCTGTTAGCAAAGACACATTAACAATATCCAACAGAGAGGTGCCAATTAAAGGCAACACGTCTTTAAGCAGCCTCGTTGGGATGGGGTCTAAGAGACAGGTAGACGGTTTAGAAGTAGAAACCGTTGAAGACAATTGGTCTAGGTTAATGGGAGAAAAGCTATCCAAATATACACCAGGGCATACAGCCGTTTCCAAGGCCACTCCTCTTGATGACAGATCGGTAGTAGTTAAGGGCAAGAGATCATCAATCTTGACTCTAATAGTTAAAATCTTATAATTAAAGAAGTTCATGAAGTCATTTTTACTAAGGTCTATAGGAATTCACGGCTCCACAGAGCTGTGACTCTCTGTCAGCCTGGCTACAGTGCTAACGTTTTAAGACTATCTCGTTAAACTAAGCGTGATTCTTCCAGATTGGTGGAACGCCATATGCTTTGGAGCTTTTGTGAAGTTTGCTTTAGGTCGCGGGTCTGAGGGTTCTACCAGGGAGCAAACCTCCTTTGACTCACTGTCTTTTTCTTCAGTGGGGCTATCGAGTCTAGTGTCATTCTCAGTGAGCCTGTAGCACTATCGACAAGATGATCAATCTGGGACGGACTAAAGTTAGCACAGGAGTCCTCCGTCACATTGAGACGTGGTATTGAATCAAATGCAGAAGGAATCTCTTCTTTAAATGTAGCTACAGCACTGTCAGTTAGACATCTGGTGTAGAAACTTTTGGTGTACACTCAGGGAGTATAAACTCAAAAGTTATGAGGTAATGGTCTGAAAGAAGAGGGTTGAACCCCCCCCCCCCCCCCCCCCCCCCCCCTACTAGGTTAGGCTGGATGGCATCCTGGCGTAAATCGAGCGGTGGGGGTATGTGGCCGCGAGGTGTGGTTAGGCTCAGCTGCAGAGTGGATGGATGGGGGTGGTTCAGGGAACGGTGCCAGTACGAGGTCTAATCAGCCTCAACTGGGGATGAGAGTTAATCAGCCACAGCCGGGGTTAATCTGTCTGTGTGTGTGTGTGTGTCCGAGACTCACAGGGTACAGTTGGAGTTACAGTTATAATTGTTGGACATGTTGGACTTGCAGTTACAGTGGCTGGATATGTTGCAGTTACAGTTGCTGAACATATTGGAGTTAGTTACAGTTGCTGAACATGTTGCAGTTGCTGAACATGTTGGAGTTGCAGTTATAGTTGCTGAACATATTGGAGTTAGTTACAGTTGCTGAACATGTTGGAGTTGCAGTTATAGTTGCTGAACATATTGGAGTTAGTTACAGTTGCTGAACATGTTGGAGTTGCAGTTATAGTTGCTGAACATATTGGAATTAGTTACAGTTGCGGAACATGTTGCAGTTGCTGCAAGTCGTCTATCAGGACATTAGGCGTCATTTTAACAAGTTAATCTGCTGCGTTCCTGTCATTGGGCCAGAAGTCACCTGGTCAGCGATAATGAGCTCTGATTGGCTCACAGGGGTTCTTTGCGCCTCCTGTAAGGTTGGGAGGACGAAGCAGCTCAGAGTCTTTGCTGCTGCCCTTAAGACAGAGGAACAAGACCAGGAGAATATTCATCTCACCATCAAACCTGATCGGCCCAGTCCTAAAGAACCATGGAGGATCCTGGAGATCCTGTCTGATGAAGTGATCCAGACTTGAACTGAACACCACCGTCCAATAATCGCCTCTACTGCTCTTCAACTGGATTAAAAGAAGAGTGTGGATTACCAACCAGACAACAACCTGTCTGCACACCTGACAAACAATATCATAGCAACTGCAGGATCTTAATTTGATCAGGAGGTCTGGAGATTTCATGATGATCTTCTGGATTTTTGTGACTCTGGTGATCTGGTAGTTATGCAGGAGGAGAGGGACAGGACCAGCACTGTAATGTTGCCACCAACTAGCCAACATTCACCAGCATCTAGCTTACTGTTTGACCAACAAGATCACTTTTAGATTACCAACTACAGGCCAAGTAACAGTTCAAGCTAACAGGCTAACAACAGGCTAATAACAGGATAAAAAAGGTTAATAACAAGCTAACAACCGGCTAACAGCAGAGTATTAAATATGCACTGGATGGGAAGCTAATAACAGGACTATAACATTTTTAAACAGGCTAATAACAGGTTAATAGCAGGCTTACGGCAGGTTAATGAGTCTGCAGTGATTGGGAAGCTAATAGCAGGCTAACAACAGGTTAATAACAAGCTAACAACAGGCTAACAGCAGAGTAATACATCCGCAGTGAATGGGAAGCTAATAACAGGATAATAACATGTAAATAACAAACTAACAACATGTTAATAACAGGCTAACAGCAGGTTAATAAGTATGCAGTGATTTCGAAGCTAGATGAGCACTATGCTAAAAATAGCTGACAGCTGAATGGGATCAAATTTTAGAATCAATAAATCTCATGACACACAGGTATGAACCTGCAGCCAGAGCTCAGGACAAACAACACTCACTGACACTGTGAGGAGGAGCTGCAGATTCACCTCCTTTTCATCCTCCTCCCCTTCATCCTCCTCCTTCTTCATCTTAATGGCGCTCAGACAGACTTGTAAGTAGGCTACTGCAGTGTGTGTGTGTGCGTGTGTGTGTACACGTGTGTGTGTGTGTGCGTGCGTGCTTGTGTGTGTTTGTTTAAAGCTGCTTTGCACAGTGGAGTTATGTGTGTAAAGACGGATTATAGCAGACATGTTGAGCCCGTAGAAACAGAATAAGAGCTAATGGAACCTTCCATTCAGATAAAAGCAGCAGGATGTCAGAGCCACGCCATCTTTGTTGGTACCGTTGCCACAACGACCGTTTTGCTAACTTCTCTATAAGTTATCTCTGGACTCACTGAGGTCAAAAACCAGGAGTGGAGTCGTAACGTTACGAACCAGAGAGCATAAGATCTATAGCATATGACCCAGCAGAAGGTTTAGAACCCCCGCCTAAAGCTTTCTAAATGTTCAGAACCCAGCCCTTTAAAGATTCAGAAGCTTTCTAAAGGTTCAGAACCCAGCCCTTTAAAGATTCAGAAGCTTTCTAAAGGTTCAGAACCCAGCCCTTTAAAGATTCAGAAGCTTTCTAAAGGTTCAGAACCCAGCCCTTTAAAGATTCAGAAGCTTTCTAAAGGTTCAGAACCCAGCCCTTTAAAGATTCAGAAGCTTTCTAAATGTTCAGAACCCAGCCCTTTAAAGATTCAGAAGCTTTCTAAAGGTTCAGAACCCAGCCCTTTAAAGATTCAGAAGCTTTCTAAAGGTTCAGAACCCAGCCCTTTAAAGATTCAGAAGCTTTCTAAAGGTTCAGAACCCAGACCTTTAAAGATTCAGAAGCTTTCTAAAGGTTCAGAACCCAGCCCTTTAAAGATTCAGAAGCTTTCTAAAGGTTCAGAACCCAGACCTTTAAAGATTCAGAAGCTTTCTAAAGGTTCAGAACCCAGACCTTTAAAGATTCAGAAGCTTTCTAAAGGTTCAGAACCCAGACCTTTAAAGATTCAGAAGCTTTCTAAAGGTTCAGAACCCAGCTCAATGTGACTGAGGATTGAACCAGCTGTGTTTTGATTTTTTTCTGAATAAACCAGGGGTTTCCAAACTTTTTGCAAAGAGGGCCAAATTTGATAAAGTGAAGATGCCCGGGAGCCAATAGTTCCTTCTGACATTTTTTTAACCCCAAAAGTTACATGAAAATACACACTGTTATAAAACAATTTTCATTGTCACAATTACCTTTATTTTTCAAATGACAATGTAACCAAACATAAGCCTCAGGCAGACGTGAACAACTCTAAAAACACAATTCAGCCTTTCATTCAGTTAGATAACATTGAACAAACTGTATAGAATACCTTCAATTTCCATGAGTTAAATATCTAACAGGAGTTATAAGTAATGCAACGTGGTCTGTTATCATTAAACTTTAAAACAAGTGATTTTGAAAATCTGAAAGCGGCGGTCCTCACTGTCAACTGTTCTCTTTTTTTTTGCGGTCGCCATGGCAGAAATGATTCGAGAAGGGTTCGCGGCCCGGATGCAGAGCCAGATAGCATGATGGTGCGTTCACACCAAACGCGATGCCAATATTCGGAACGCTTTACTCGCGGGAGTTTCGATGCCGACAAGTTGTGCTGCATTCACACCAAACGCGCGTCGAGATGCAAAGTCAATGCGCAGGCGCATTAGACGTGAAAAGGGGGCGTGGCTTATATCCGTGGCTCGTCTCCTTAACAACAGTTATAATTTTCGCCATTCACCATGGTCGAAATAACCGCTAGTTCTGCTTTATACTTGTTGTGGACATCCCATAAACGTCGGAACATCTAACGCACTCATGTCTGGGTTCAGAACATCACCCGTAGGCTCACACAGCTCGGGGAATTTCACCGACTCCGTCTCGATAACTTCCGCTTCCAGAGCAGCAGCAGCAACGGGCGGAGCGACTCAACGCTGATTGGCTGCTACAAGAGCAACAGCAGCAACGGGCGGAGCGACTCAACGCTGATTGGCTGCTATTAGAGCAGCAGCAGCAACGGGCGGAGCGACTCAACGCTGATTGGCTGCTATTAGAGCAACAGCAGCAACGGGCGGAGCGACTCAACGCTGATTGGCTGCTACTAGAGCAGCAGCAGTAACGGGCTGAGCGACTCAACGCTGATTGGCTGCTATTAGAGCAGCAGCAGCAACGGGCGGAGCGACTCAACGCTGATTGGCTGCTACTAGAGCAGCAGCAGCAACGGGCGGAGCGACTCAACGCTGATTGGCTGCTACTAGAGCAGCAGCAGCAACGGGCGGAGCGTCTCAACGCTGATTGGCTGCTACTAGAGCAGCAGCAGCCCAACGGGTGGAGGGTCTCAACGCTGATTGGCTGCTACTAGAGCAGCAGCAGCAACGGGCGGAGCGACTCAACGCTGATTGGCTGCTATTAGAGCAGCAGCAGCAACGGGCGGAGCGACTCAACGCTGATTGGCTGCTACTAGAGCAGCAGCAGCCCAACGGGTGGAGCGTCTCAACGCTGATTGGCTGCTACTAGAGCAGCAGCAGCAACGGGCTGAGCGACTCAACGCTGATTGGCTGCTATTAGAGCAGCAGCAGCAACGGGCGGAGCGACTCAACGCTGATTGGCTGCTATTAGAGCAACAGCAGCAACGGGCGGAGCGAGTCAACGCTGATTGGCTGCTACTAGAGCAGCAGCAGCAACGGGCTGAGCGACTCAACGCTGATTGGCTGCTATTAGAGCAGCAGCAGCAACGGGCGGAGCGACTCAACGCTGATTGGCTGCTACTAGAGCAGCAGCAGCAACGGGCGGAGCGACTCAACGCTGATTGGCTGCTACTAGAGCAGCAGCAGCAACGGGCGGAGCGACTCAACGCTGATTGGCTGCTACTAGAGCAGCAGCAGCAACGGGCGGAGCGACTCAACGCTGATTGGCTGCTATTAGAGCAGCAGCAGCAACGGGCGGAGCGACTCAACGCTGATTGGCTGCTACTAGAGCAGCAGCAGCCCAACGGGTGGAGCGTCTCAACGCTGATTGGCTGCTACTAGAGCAGCAGCAGCAACGGGCTGAGCGACTCAACGCTGATTGGCTGCTATTAGAGCAGCAGCAGCAACGGGCGGAGCGACTCAACGCTGATTGGCTGCTACTAGAGCAGCAGCAGCAACGGGCGGAGCGACTCAACGCTGATTGGCTGCTACTAGAGCAGCAGCAGCAACGGGCGGAGCGACTCAACGCTGATTGGCTGCTACTAGAGCAGCAGCAGCAACGGGCGGAGCGACTCAACGCTGATTGGCTGCTACTAGAGCAGCAGCAGCCCAACGGGCGGAGCGTCTCAACGCTGATTGGCTGCTACTAGAGCAGCAGCAGCCCAACGGGCGGAGCGACTCAACGCTGATTGGCTCGCGAGTTGCAAAACTTTCGCAACTCGCCTTGGAAGTTGAAATATTTAAAACGTGTTTATCGCAACGCGTTTATCGCAACGCGTTTATCGCAACGCGTCTATCGCAACGCCCGGCGAATTTCGCAACCAAACGCGTCTGTGCGTTGACTTTACATGGGATCCAGACGCGCGGAAAATTCGCGACGCGTTTGGTGTGAACGCCCCTTTAGAACGGTGCTGCCACCGTGTGGTGAAAGAAGGAATTACATCTTTACATTTATATGATTTATTTATTCTGACAGAGCTAGCGAGCCATAACTAACACATTATAAGACCGAAGCTGGGGGCCATATGAAATCTGACCGGACTTTGGACATGCCTGGAATAAACAATTCCGTGAAATAATCCACAAGAATCATGAATTGTCCTCGAGCTGGCCTCTAGTTACATTTGACCTCTGACCTCTTCTCTTTCCTGCTGGATGTCTTTCAAGGAGACATGGATGGGCAATGGTGGGATCATGGTTCCTGGCATGGCGAGCCTGCACCTCTGTCGATGGTAGGACTGTATTATTATTAATGAGTAATGATTTATTGTTCAATGTTAATTATCTATTATGTATTGTTTAATATCAAATGTTTCGTGTTTATTATTTATTATTTATTGTTAATTGTTCTCCACATTCTTGAATGGACTGAAATGCTGTTGCTAAGCGAACCCTTGTGTTTATTGCTCATCAGCAACCGTTCACATGGCAACCATCCAAAGATGGAGAGCGTCTGATTGGTCGAATTCTACTGAATAAGAGGATGAATGACGGGACGGTTCCTGCTGATGCAGGATCCCTGCTGGGCCTCAAGGTGGTGCTCTTCTTTCCTTCTCCTTTTTCACCTCTTCTTTGTTCCTCTTTTTCTCCTTGTCCATACTTCTTCTTCTCCTTCTCCTTGTTCCTCTTTATCTTCTTCTTCTCCTTCCTCTCATTTTCCTTGTTCCTCTTCTTCTCCTTCTTCTTGCTCCTCTTCAGCTTCTTCTTCTCCTTCCTCTCCTTCTTCACCTCCTCCTCCTTGTTCCTCTTCTCCTTCTTCTTCTACTAGTTCCGTGCCTTGCTCATGGTGAGTGTGTTTTCAGGTGGTCGGGGGGAAGATGACGGAGTCTGGCCGTCTCTGTGCGTTCATCACAAAGGTGAAGAGAGGAAGTTTGGCTGACACAGTGGGACACCTGAGGCCAGGTAAACACACACACACACACACACACACGTACACACACACCTGAGGCCAGGTAAACACACACACACACACACGTACACACACACACCTGAGGCCAGGTAAACACACACACACACACACATACACACACACCTGATGCCAGGTAAACAAACACACACACACACACACACACCTGATGCCAGGTAAACAAACACACACACACACACACACCTGAGGCCAGGTAAACACACACACACACATACACACACCTGATGCCAGGTAAACAAACACACACACACACACACACCTGAGGCCAGGTAAACACACACACACACACACCCACACACATACACACCTGAGGCCAGGTAAACACACACACACACACATACACACACACCTGATGCCAGGTAAACAAACACACACACACACACCTGATGCCAGGTAAACAAACACACACACACACACCTGAGGCCAGGTAAACACACACACACACACACCTGAGGCCAGGTAAACACACACACACACACACCTGAGGCCAGGTAAACACACACACACACCTGAGGCCAGGTAAACACACACACACACACACACCTGAGGCCAGGTAAACACACACACACACACACACACCTGAGGCCAGGTAAACACACACACACACACCTGAGGCCAGGTAAACACACACACACACCTGAGGCCAGGTAAACACACACACACACACACATACACACACACCTGATGCCAGGTAAACAAACACACACACACACACACCTGATGCCAGGTAAACACACAGACACCTGATGCCAGGTAAACACACACACACACCTGATGCCAGGTAAACACACACACACACACACATACATACACACACACCTGATGCCAGGTAAACACACACACACATACACACACACACACACCTGATGCCAGGTAAACACACACACACACACCTGAGGCCGGGTAAACACACACACACACACCTGATGCCAGGTAAACACACACACACACCTGATGCCAGGTAAACACACACACACACACACCTGATGCCAGGTAAACACACACACACACATACACACACACCTGATGCCAGGTAAACACACACACACACCTGATGCCAGGTAAACACACACACACGTACACACACACCTGATGCCAGGTAAACACACACACACACACACACACACACACCTGATGCCAGGTAAACACACACACACACACACATACACACACCTGATGCCAGGTAAACACACACACACACACACACATACATACACACACACCTGATGCCAGGTAAACACAGACACACACACATACACAAACACCTGATGCCAGGTAAACACACACACACAGACACACACACACACACACACACACCTGATGCCAGGTAAACACACACACACACACACACATACACACACACACACACCTGATGCCAGGTAAACACACACACACACCTGAGGCCAGGTAAACACACACACACACACCTGATGCCAGGTAAACACACACACACACACACATACACACACACCTGATGCCAGGTAAACACACACACACACACATACACACACCTGATGCCAGGTAAACACACACACACACACACACCTGATGCCAGGTAAACACACACACACACACACACCTGATGCCAGGTAAACACACACACACACCTGAGGCCAGGTAAACACACACACACACACACACACACACACATACACACCTGAGGCCAGATAAACACACGCACACACACATACACACACACCTGATGCCAGGTAAACGAACACACACACACACACACACACCTGATGCCAGGTAAACAAACACACACACACACACCTGAGGCCAGGTAAACACACACACACACACACCTGAGGCCAGGGAAACACACACACACACACACATACACACACACACCTGATGCCAGGTAAACAAACACACACACACACACACACCTGATGCCAGGTAAACACACACACACCTGATGCCAGGTAAACACACACACACACACACACACAAACACCTGATGCCAGGTAAACACACACAGACACACACACACATACACACACACCTGAGGCCAGGTAAACACACACACACATGCACACACACACACCTGATGCCAGGTAAACACACACACACACACATACACACACCTGATGCCAGGTAAACACACACACACACACACATACATACACACACACCTGATGCCAGGTAAACACACACAGACACACACACCTGATGCCAGGTAAACACACACACACACACACACATACACACACACACACACCTGATGCCAGGTAAACACACACACACACCTGAGGCCAGGTAAACACACACACACACACCTGATGCCAGGTAAACACACACACACACACACCTGATGCCAGGTAAACACACACACACACACATACACACACCTGATGCCAGGTAAACACACACACACACCTGATGCCAGGTAAACACACACACACACACACACCTGATGCCAGGTAAACACACACACACACCTGAGGCCAGGTAAACACACACACACACACACACACACACACATACACACCTGAGGCCAGATAAACACACGCACACACACATACACACACCTGATGCCAGGTAAACGAACACACACACACACACACCTGATGCCAGGTAAACAAACACACACACACACACCTGAGGCCAGGTAAACACACACACACACACCTGAGGCCAGGTAAACACACACACACACACACATACACACACACACCTGATGCCAGGTAAACACACACACACACCTGAGGCCAGGTAAACACACACACACACACCTGATGCCAGGTAAACACACACACACACACACCTGATGCCAGGTAAACACACACACACACACATACACACACCTGATGCCAGGTAAACACACACACACACCTGATGCCAGGTAAACACACACACACACACCTGATGCCAGGTAAACACACACACACACCTGAGGCCAGGTAAACACACACACACACACACACACACACACACACATACACACCTGAGGCCAGATAAACACACGCACACACACATACACACACCTGATGCCAGGTAAACGAACACACACACACACACACCTGATGCCAGGTAAACAAACACACACACACACACACCTGAGGCCAGGTAAACACACACACACACACCTGAGGCCAGGTAAACACACACACACACACACACATACACACACACACCTGATGCCAGGTAAACAAACACACACACACACACACACCTGATGCCAGGTAAACACACACACACCTGATGCCAGGTAAACACACACACACACACACAAACACCTGATGCCAGGTAAACACACACAGACACACACACATACACACACACCTGAGGCCAGGTAAACACACACACACATACATACACACACACCTGATGCCAGGTAAACACACACACACACACCTGAGGCCAGGTAAACACACACACACACACACACCTGATGCCAGGTAAACACACACACACACACACATACACACACACACCTGATGCCAGGTAAACACACACACACACACATACACACACCTGATGCCAGGTAAACACACACACACGTACACACACACACGTACACACACACCTGATGCCAGGTAAACACACACACACACACACACCTGATGCCAGGTAAACACACACACACACACAC
This sequence comes from Cyclopterus lumpus, assembly GCF_009769545.1. NCBI lineage: Eukaryota > Metazoa > Chordata > Actinopteri > Perciformes > Cyclopteridae > Cyclopterus > Cyclopterus lumpus. The sequence continues at coordinate 22,641,944 of NC_046976.1, read as the reverse complement.
AAACACCTGATGCCAGGTAAACACACACAGACACACACACATACACACACACCTGATGCCAGGTAAACACACACACACACACATACATACACACACACCTGATGCCAGGTAAACACACACACACACACCTGAGGCCAGGTAAACACACACACACACACACACACACCTGATGCCAGGTAAACACACACACACACACACACACATACACACACACACCTGATGCCAGGTAAACACACACACACACACATACACACACCTGATGCCAGGTAAACACACACACACGTACACACACACCTGATGCCAGGTAAACACACACACACACACACACCTGATGCCAGGTAAACACACACACACACCTGATGCCAGGTAAACACACACACACACACATACACACACCTGATGCCAGGTAAACACACACACACACACACACACGCACACCTGATGCCAGGTAAACACACACACACACACATACACACACACCTGATGCCAGGTAAACACACACACACACACACCTGATGCCAGGTAAACACACACACACACGCATACACACACACACCTGATGCCAGGTAAACGAACACACACACACACACATCTGATGCCAGGTAAACAAACACACACACACACACCTGAGGCCAGGTAAACACACACACACACACCTGAGGCCAGGTAAACACACACACACACACACATACACACACACACCTGATGCCAGGTAAACACACACACACACCTGAGGCCAGGTAAACACACACACACACACCTGATGCCAGGTAAACACACACACACACACACCTGATGCCAGGTAAACACACACACACACACATACACACACCTGATGCCAGGTAAACACACACACACACCTGATGCCAGGTAAACACACACACACACACCTGATGCCAGGTAAACACACACACACACCTGAGGCCAGGTAAACACACACACACACACACACACACACATACACACCTGAGGCCAGATAAACACACGCACACACACATACACACACCTGATGCCAGGTAAACGAACACACACACACACACACCTGATGCCAGGTAAACAAACACACACACACACACACCTGAGGCCAGGTAAACACACACACACACACCTGAGGCCAGGTAAACACACACACACACACACACATACACACACACACCTGATGCCAGGTAAACAAACACACACACACACACACACCTGATGCCAGGTAAACACACACACACCTGATGCCAGGTAAACACACACACACACACACAAACACCTGATGCCAGGTAAACACACACAGACACACACACATACACACACACCTGAGGCCAGGTAAACACACACACACATACATACACACACACCTGATGCCAGGTAAACACACACACACACACCTGAGGCCAGGTAAACACACACACACACACACACCTGATGCCAGGTAAACACACACACACACACACATACACACACACACCTGATGCCAGGTAAACACACACACACACACATACACACACCTGATGCCAGGTAAACACACACACACGTACACACACACACGTACACACACACCTGATGCCAGGTAAACACACACACACACACACACCTGATGCCAGGTAAACACACACACACACACACAAACACCTGATGCCAGGTAAACACACACAGACACACACACATACACACACACCTGATGCCAGGTAAACACACACACACACACATACATACACACACACCTGATGCCAGGTAAACACACACACACACACCTGAGGCCAGGTAAACACACACACACACACACACACCTGATGCCAGGTAAACACACACACACACACACACACATACACACACACACCTGATGCCAGGTAAACACACACACACACACATACACACACCTGATGCCAGGTAAACACACACACACGTACACACACACCTGATGCCAGGTAAACACACACACACACACACACCTGATGCCAGGTAAACACACACACACACCTGATGCCAGGTAAACACACACACACACACATACACACACCTGATGCCAGGTAAACACACACACACACACACACACGCACACCTGATGCCAGGTAAACACACACACACACACATACACACACACCTGATGCCAGGTAAACACACACACACACACACCTGATGCCAGGTAAACACACACACACACGCATACACACACACACCTGATGCCAGGTAAACACACACACACACACACACCTGAGGCCAGGTAAACACACACACACCTGATGCCAGGTAAACACACACACACACACAAACAAACAACTGAGGCCAGGTAAACACACACACACACACAACTGATGCCAGATAAACACACACACCTGAGGCCAGGTAAACACACACACACACACACAAACCAACAACTGAGGCCAGGTAAACACACACGCACACACAACTGATGCCAGATAAACACACACACACACCTGAGGTCAGGTAAACACACACACACACCTGATGGCAGGTAAACACATACACACACACACACCTGATGCCAGGTAAACACACACACACACACACCTGATGCCAGGTAAACACACACACACACACAACTGAGGCCAGGTAAACACACACACACACACAGACACACACACCTGAGGCCAGGTAAACACACACACACACACACACACCTGATGCCAGGTAAACACACACACACACAACTGAGGCCAGGTAAACACACACACACACAAACACACAACTGAGGCCAGGTAAACACACACACACACACAACTGAGGCCAGGTAAACACACACACACACAAACACACAACTGAGGCCAGGTAAACACACACACACACACACCTGATCCAGGTAAACACACGCACACATAACTGAGGCCAGGTAAACACACACACACACACACACCTGATGCCAGGTAAACACACGCACACACACACCTGATGCCAGGTAAACACACACACACACACAACTGAGGCCAGGTAAACACACGCACACACACATACCTGAGGCCAGGTAAACACACACACTTACACACACACACCTGAGGCCAGGTAAACACACACACACAGACACACACACCTGAGGACAGGTAAACACACACACACACACATGAGGCCAGGTAAACACACACACCTGGGCCCTATTTCTCATACGTGGCTCAACTAAGTCGATCAAATGTCCTATTATCCAGCTTAAATTAACCCGATGATTGAAATCAGGCTATCCCGGTTTCTCTAAGGCTGATCTGTGCTCAAACCATCTCGTTAATTCAAACCAGACTTCAGTACTCAGGATAGTTGAACCAGACTTCAGTAATCAGGATAGTTGAACCAGACTTCAGTTCACAGGATAGTTGAACCAGACTTCAATACTCAGGATAGTTGAACCAGACTTCAATACTCAGGATAGTTGAACCAGACTTCAGTACTCAGGATAGTTGAACCAGACTTCAATACTCAGGATAGTTGAACCAGACTTCAATACTCAGGATAGTTGAACCAGACTTCAGTACTCAGGATAGTTGAACCAGACTTCAGTACTCAGGATAGTTGAACCAGACTTCAGTAATCAGGATAGTTGAACCAGACTTCAATACTCAGGATAGTTGAACCAGACTTCAATACTCAGGATAGTTGAACCAGACTTCACTACTCAGGATAGTTGAACCAGACTTCAGTAATCAGGATAGTTGAACCAGACTTCAATACTCAGGATAGTTGAACCAGACTTCAGTAATCAGGATAGTTGAACCAGACTTCAGTACTCAGGATAGTTGAACCAGACTTCAATACTCAGGATAGTTGAACCAGACTTCAATACTCAGGATAGTTGAACCAGACTTCAGTACTCAGGATAGTTGAACCAGACTTCAGTAATCAGGATAGTTGAACCAGACTTCAATACTCAGGATAGTTGAACCAGACTTCAGTAATCAGGATAGTTGAACCAGACTTCAGTAATCAGGATAGTTGAACCAGACTTCAATACTCAGGATAGTTGAACCAGACTTCAATACTCAGGATAGTTGAACCAGACTTCAGTACTCAGCATAGTTGAACCAGACTTCAGTAATCAGGATAGTTGAACCAGACTTCAATACTCAGGATAGTTGAACCAGACTTCAGTAATCAGGATAGTTGAACCAGACTTCAGTACTCAGGATAGTTGAACCAGACTTCAGTAATCAGGATAGTTGAACCAGACTTCAGTACTCAGGATAGTTGAACCAGACTTCAGTAATCAGGATAGTTGAACCAGACTTCAGTAATCAGGATAGTTGAACCAGACTTCAGTACTCAGGATAGTTGAACCAGACTTCAGTAATCAGGATAGTTGAACCAGACTTCAGTAATCAGGATAGTTGAACCAGACTTCAGTACTCAGGATAGTTGAACCAGACTTCAGTAATCAGGATGGTTGAACCAGACTTCAGTAATCAGGATGGTTGAACCAGACAAATAAACTGAGATGATCATGAACGTATTTGAGGAATTCCAGACCATAATCATGGAACATCTAACACCACTGTGAGGGCTAGACAAGAAGCATTTGCTAACATATCAGACAAGTTAAATCCGTAATGCTACGTTCACATGAATATTCACAACATCTAATGCCCTTGTGTTTGGGTTCATAACATTATTATCATATATATATATATATATATATATATATATATATATATATATATATATATATATATATATATATATATATATATATATATTTATAGATGTGGCCTTGGAAACGGCTGTATGCCCTGGTGTATATTTGGATAGCTTTTCTCCCATTAACCTTGACCAATTGTCTTCAACGGTTTCTACTTCTAAACCGTCTACCTGTCTCTTAGACCCCATCCCAACGAGGCTGCTTAAAGACGTGTTGCCTTTAATTGGCACCTCTCTGTTGGATATTGTTAATGTGTCTTTGCTAACAGGCCATGTACCACATTCCTTCAAAGTAGCTGTAATTAAACCTCTCCTGAAGAAGACCACTCTTAATCCAGAGGTGTTGGCTAACTACAGACCGATCTCTAACCTTCCCTTCCTCTCTAAGATCCTTGAGAAAGTAGTCGCAAATCAGTTGTGTGACTTTCTACATCAGAATAGTTTATTTGAGGAGTTTCAGTCAGGATTTAGAAAACAGCACAGAGACAGCACTGGTGAAGATTACAAATGACCTCCTAAAGCATCAGATAAAGGACTCATCTCTGTACTGGTCTTGTTAGACCTTAGTGCTGATAAAGGACTCATCTCTGTACTGGTTTTGTTAGACCTTAGTGCTGATAAAGGACTCATCTCTGTACTGGTCTTGTTAGACCTTAGTGCTGATAAAGGACTCATCTCTGTACTGGTCTTGTTAGACCTTAGTGCTGATAAAGGACTCATCTTTGTACTGGTCTTGTTAGACCTTAGTGCTGATAAAGGACTCATCTCTGTACTGGTCTTGTTAGACCGTAGTGCTGATAAAGGACTCATCTTTGTACTGGTCTTGTTAGACCTTAGTGCTGATAAAGGACTCATCTCTGTACTGGTCTTGTTAGACCGTAGTGCTGATAAAGGACTCATCTTTGTACTGGTCTTGTTAGACCTTAGTGCTGATAAAGGACTCATCTCTGTACTGGTCTTGTTAGACCTTAGTGCTGATAAAGGACTCATCTCTGTACTGGTCTTGTTAGACCTTAGTGCTGATAAAGGACTCATCTCCGTACTGGTCTTGTTAGACCTTAGTGCTGATAAAGGACTCATCTCTGTACTGGTCTTGTTAGACCTTAATGCTGATAAAGGACTCATCTCTGTACTGGTCTTGTTAGACCTTAGTGCTGATAAAGGACTCATCTCTGTACTGGTCTTGTTAGACCTTAGTGCTGATAAAGGACTCATCTCTGTACTGGTCTTGTTAGACCTTAGTGCTGATAAAGGACTCATCTCTGTACTGGTCTTGTTAGACCTTAGTGCTGATAAAGGACTCATCTCTGTACTGGTCTTGTTAGACCTTAATGCTGATAAAGGACTCATCTCCGTACTGGTCTTGTTAGACCTTAGTGCTGATAAAGGACTCATCTCTGTACTGGTCTTGTTAGACCTTAGTGCTGCGTTCGACACCATTGATCATGACATCCTATTACAGAGACTGGATCAGTCGATTGGCATTTCAGGTACCGCACTAAGTTGGTTTAAATCCTATTTATCAGATCGATCTCAATTTGTATTTGTAAACGATGAAGCCTCAATGACCACCAACGTTAATCACGGAGTTCCACAAGGTTCTGTGCTTGGACCAATTTTATTTACCTTATATATGCTTCCTTTAAGCAACATTATCAGGAAACACTCCATGAACTTTCATTGCTATGCAGATGATACTCAATTATAACTATCAATCAAACCAGAGGAGACCAACCAACTCGCTTAAATGTCAAGAATGATTTAAAAAAAAAAAATGGATGTCCTGCAACTTCCTGATCTATTCATCTAAATGTTATCTCTTTTCTTAGTTTTTGTGAGTACACGAGCTGCAGCATTCTGGATCAACTGGAGGGATTTAAGAGACTTATTAGAGCAGCCTGATAATAAGGAGTTGCAGTAATCTAGTCTGGAAGTAACAAACGCGTGAACCAGCTTTTCTGCATCTTTTTGAGACAAGATGTGCCTGATTTTTGAAATGTTACGTAGATGAAAAAATGAAATCTCAAGGATTTCATTTTCATCTCGGTCAAAGATAACGCCGAGATTCTTTACAGTTGTGTTGGATGCCAGGGAAATGCCATCTACAGAAACCACATCACCAGATAATTGATCTCTGAGGTGTTCAGGGCCAGTAAAATAACTTCAGTTTTGTCTGAGTTTAACATCAGGAAGTTGCAGGTCATCCATGTTTTTATGTCTTTAAGACATTCTTGAATTTTAGCGAGCTGGTTGGTCTCCTCTGGTTTGATCGATAGATATAATTGAGTATCGTCTGCATAGCAATGAAAGTTTATGCAGTGTTTCCTGATAATATTGCCCAAAGGAAGCATATATAAGGTAAATAAAATTGGTCCAAGCACAGAACCTTGTGGAACTCCGTGATTAACGTTGGTCATTGAGGCTTCATCGTTTACAAATACAAACTGAGATCGATCTGATAAATAGGATTTAAACCTTAGTGCGGTACCTGAAATGCCAATCGACTGATCCAGTCTCTGTAATAGGATGTCATGATCAATGGTGTCGAACGCAGCACTAAGGTCTAATAATACCAGTACGGAGATGAGTCCTTTATCAGCACTAAGGTCTAACAAGACCAGTACAGAGATGAGTCCTTTATCTAATGCAATTAGGAGGTCATTTGTAATTTTCACCAGTGCTGTCTCTGTGGTGTTTTCTAAATCCTGACTGAAACTCCACAAATAAACTATTCTGATGTAGGAAGTCGCACAACTGATTTGCGACTACTTTCTCAAGGATCTTAGAGAGGAAGGGAAGGTTAGAGATCGGTCTGTAGTTAGCCAACACCTCTGGATTAAGAGTGGTCTTCTTCAGGAGAGGTTTAATTACAGCTACTTTGAAGGAATGTGGTACATGGCCTGTTAGCAAAGACACATTAACAATATCCAGCAGAGAGGTGCCAATTAAAGGCAACACGTCTTTAAGCAGCCTCGTTGGGATGGGGTCTAAGAGACAGGTAGACGGTTTAGAAGTAGAAACCATTGAGGACAATTGGTCAAGGTTAATGGGAGAAAAGCTATCCAAATATACACCAGGGCATACAGCCGTTTCCAAGGCCACTCCTCTTGATGACAGATCGGCAGTAGTTGAGGGAAAGAGATCATCAATCTTGCCTCTAATAGTTCAAATCTTTTCATTGAAGAAGTTCATGAAGTCATTACTACTGAGGTCTATAGGAATACACGGCTCCACAGAGCTGTGACTCTCTGTCAGCCTGGCTACAGTGCTAAAGAGAACCCTGGGGTTGTTCTTATTTTTCTCTATTACTGATGAGTAATAGGCTGCTCTGGCATTACGGAGAGCCTTTTTATATGTTTTAAGACTATCTCGCCAAACTAAGCGTGATTCTTCCAGATTGGTGGAACGCCATATGCTTTCGAGCTTTCGTGAAGTTTGCTATAGGTCGCGGGTCTGAGGGTTCTATCAGGGAGCAAACCTCCTTTGCCTCACTGTCTTTTTCTTCAGTGGGGCTATCAAGTCTAGTGTCATTCTCAGTGAGCCTGTAGCACTATCGACAATATGATCAATCTGGGACGGACTAAAGTTAGCACAGGAGTCCTCCGTCACATTGAGACGTGGTATTGAATCAAATGCAGAAGGAATCTCTTCTTTAAATGTAGCTACAGCACTGTCAGTTAGACATCTGGTGTAGAAACTTTTGACTAACGGTGTATACTCCGGGAGTATAAACTCAAAAGTTATGAGGTAATGGTCTGACAGAAGAGGGTTCTGTGGGAAGACCTCCAAATGCTCAATGTCAATGCCATATGCAAGAACAAGATGGAGGGTGTGGCCAAAGCAGTGAGTGGGTTTCTGTACTCTCTGACAGAAGCCAATCGAGTCCAACAATGAGATAAATGCAGTACTAAGCCAATCATTGTCAATATCCACATGAATATTAAAATCTCCTACAATAATAACCTTATCAGTTTTAAGGACTAAACTTGATAAACACTCAGAAAATTCAGATATAAATTCTGAATATGATCCAGACCTCCACAATCCATGAAATTGTAATGGTGCAAAAACTTGAACCCAAAAGCACGACTCTGAGACAGGGGTAACAAAGATGATTGCTTTTACTGGGTACAGGCAGGGTCAAAACCGAGAGATCAGTCCGTGAGGCAAACAAGTCCAAAAAGGGGCAGGCAGAGAATCGAAGGTCCGGGTCAGAACAGGCAGATCAGGAATACAGATTAAGGTAAAGCTGGAGAGCTTGGCACTAAAACACAAGACAATCTGGCAGAGGAAGTGCAAGTGAGGGGGCCTAAATACTGACAGACTAATGAAGGGATGTGCTGCAGGTGAGATGGGCGTGAGAACCAGGTGAAGGGAATGAAGGATGATCAGGTGTGAATGACCGGGTCTGAAATGACAGTTAATTAAACCATCAAACAGAATGAAAACAACTAATATGACGGGGAATTCGTGACAGAAACAGAAGGGGGGGCATCAGCAGGGCCACAGAGGCAGGAGGCACAGAGAAGGAGGCCAGGTCTAGGCTAAGGGATGGATGCAGGAAGCAGGGGCAAGGAGGCAGGGGGGGGGGGGGCATATCCCATGAGCCAGGACCAGCTTTAGACACAGCCAGGTCCAATGGACCCTATGTGGCGAGAAGGCACAAAGACCCATTCACATGTCATCATTCACTCATTCATACATGAATGGGAGGAGCTACCATGGTGTCTTTTGAGTTTCATGCAGTGACGGTTATTCATCCGGTTCATCTAACCATTGTTGTTCTCTACCGTCCTCCTGGTTCCTTGGGAGACTTCTTGGAAGAACTAGATGTCCTCCTATCAAACTTCCCAGAAAACGTCCCCCCGCTCATCCTTCTGGGTGACTTTACCATCCAGACAGAGAAGTCATCGGACCTGCTACTCTTACTGTCTTCCTTTGCTCTCTCTCTCAGTCCTTCTCCTCCTACTCACAAAGCTGGACACCATCTTGACTATATGTTCACCAGAAACTGCTCTACAGCTAACCTCACTGTAACTCCACTTCATGTCTCTGACCACTTCTTCATCTCTTACTCTCTCCCACTCTTTGGAACTGACAACCCTCCCACAACGGACTCTGCACCTGTCCGTCGCAACATCCGCACCCTCTCAACCTCCTCTCTGGCCTCGTCTGTTCTGTCAGCCCTCCCTTCAACCGATTCCTTCTCACTTATGCAGCCTAACTTTACCACTGACACTCTCCTCTCTACCCTGTCATCCTCTCTTGATTCTCTCTGTCCTCTTAGGCCTCTAAAGGTCCTCAAGTCCTCTCCGGCTCCGTGGCTGTCCGAACCGGTGCGCGCCAAGAGAGCCACTATGCGAGCATCGGAAAGGAAATGGCGAAAATCCAAACACCCCGGCGACCTGCTCGCCTATCAATCTCTTCTCTCCTCCTTCTCTGCGTCCATCTCTGCAGCCAAAAGTTTGTTCTACCAATCCAGAATCAAATCCTCTTTTTCTAACCCCAAAAAGCTCTTCTCAATTTTGTCCAACCTCCTTGACCCCCCTGGTCCCCCCCCTCCCTCCACCCTTCTACCAAGCCACTTTGTTGACTACTTTACAAAAAAGATAGACGACATACGCTCTTCATTTACTAATCCATCTTCCATAACTACACCTCCAGTAACTTCACCTTCTTCCCCCTTGTTTTCCTCTTTTATCCCCCTGACTCCTAATCAAGTTCTTACCTTCGTAACCTCTGCCCCTCCAACCACCTGCCCCCTGGACCCCATCCCTTCTCACATTCTCCAGTCTATTGCTCCGGACCTTCTTCCCTTTCTCACCCATCTCATTAACACCTCCCTCTCAACCGGCTGTTTCCCTAACTCTCTGAAGGAGGCAAGAGTCAACCCTCTCCTGAAGAAACCCACTCTCGACCCATCTGAAGTCAATAACTACAGACCTGTCTCTCTCCTCCCCTTCCTTTCCACTGCCCTCCTTGCTGTCTCTGAGCAGCTTCACACTGCTAGAGCAGCCTCTCTCTCCTCTGTCCTTATCCTTCTAGACCTTTCCGCTGCCTTTGACACAGTGAACCACCAGATCCTCATGTCCTCCCTCCAGGACCTGGTATCTCAGGCTCTGCTCTCACTCTTCTCATCCTACCTCACCGACCGCTCTTACCGGGTAACCTGGAGAGGATCTGTGTCTGAGCCTTGTCCTCTGACTACTGGAGTCCCTCAGGGTTCAAAGTCCTTGGTCCTCTTCTCTTCTCTCTGTATACCAACTCTCTCGGCTCTGTCATTCGCTCGCATGGCTTCTCCTACCACAGCTATGCTGACGACACCCAACTGATCCTCTCGTTTCCCCAATCCGAAACACGGGTAGCAGCACGAATCTCTGCCTGTCTGACCGACATCTCTCAGTGGATGTCTGACTGACATCTCTCAGTGGATGTCTGACTGACATCTCAGTGGATGTCTGACTGACATCTCTCAGTGGATGTCTGACTGACATCTCTCAGTGGATGTCTGACTGACATCTCTCAGTGGATGTCTGACTGACATCTCTCAGTGGATGTCTGACTGACATCTCTCAGTGGATGTCTGACTGACATCTCAGTGGATGTCTGACTGACATCTCTCAGTGGATGTCTGACTGACATCTCTCAGTGGATGTCTGACTGACATCTCTCAGTGGATCTCCGCTCACCACCTGAAAATTAACCCGGACAAGACTGAACTTCTCCTCCTTCCAGGAAAAGTCTCTCCCACCCACGACCTGACTATTAACTTCAACAACTCAGTGTTGGCCCCGCCCCCGACTGCCATGAACCTCGGTGTGACACCTGTCAGTCAACTCTCCCTGACTGCCAACATTACCACAATAACACACTCCTGTAGGTACATGCTGTACAACATCAGGAGAATACGACCTCTTCTCACTCAGAAGGCGGCACAGGTTCTGGTCCAGGCTCTGGTCCAGGTTCTGGTCCAGGCTCTGATCATCTCACGGCTAGACTATTGCAACTCCCTCCTTCAGGTCTACCTGCTAATGCCATTCGACCTCTACAGCTCATCAAGAATGCAGCTGCTCGACTGGTCTTCAACCTCCAGAAATTTACCGTGCTGCGAACAGATCGGGTCCGGTCTACATCCAGGACATGGTCTAACCTCACACCCAGGACATGGTCTAACCTCACACCCAGGACATGGTCTAACCTCACACCAGGACATGGTCTAACCTCACACCAGGACATGGTCTAACCTCACACCCAGGACATGGTCTAACCTCACACCCAGGACATGGTCTAACCTCACATCCAGGACATGGTCTAACCTCACACCCAGGACATGGTCTAACCTCACACCCAGGACATGGTCTAACCTCACATCCAGGACATGGTCTAACCTCACACCCCAGCTCGTTCACTTCACTCGGCTTCTGCCAATCGGCTTGTAGCTCCTTCACTTCGAGCTAAACACTCAACAAAGTCAGACTGTTTGCTGTGCTGGCTCCTCATTGGTGGAACGAGCTCCCCATTGACATCAGGACAGCAGAAAGTCTCTACACCTTCCGTCGCAAACTAAAAACACATCTTTTTCGACTATACCTTGAATAGGGAAGGTAGAGCCGTAGTAGCACTCTAGTAGCACTTAAATGTCCCTTACCGATAGCACTTTGTAGTTTAACACTTTAGTAGCACTTAAATGTCTCTTACCGATAGCACTTTGTTGTTTAACACTTTAGTAGCACTTAAATGTCTCTTACTGATAGCACTTTGTAGTTTAACACTTTAGTAGCACTTAAATGTCTCTTACTGATAGCACTTTGTAGTTTAACGTTATTGAAGAAATTGTACTTGCTTGATTCTTGTTGTTCTGAGTTTGGACTCATGGTTTAATGCACTTATTGTAAGTCGCTTTGGATAAAAGCGTCAGCTAAATGACATGTAATGTAATGTAATGTAATGTAATGTAATGTAATGGTGGGACGGGCACAATGCAAGGTGCCATCACCTAGTCAGGACTAACTTACCCATTCACGGACCACAATAACACACAAAATACACTCATGTGATTACAGTCAGATCTATGGAGCTCTGGATGGAGCTGTTAATTATAAATCTGTTCATTAAAATACTTTCAGACAGTCAGTGATTTATTAGTAGCTGTTCTTCCTTCAATTTAAACTGCTCCTTTTAGACTGAATGTTGACTTAAACTTCTTTGTATTTGTCTGATATTATAGTTGTAAATCATGTCTGTTTTCTTGGCTTCTTTTTACTCTGCCAAACCCAAGTGTTGTCCCTGACTGATAAAGGTATATATACTGTTCTGTTCTGATTGTTTTTGTCTTTTCTCAGGTGATCAGGTTATGGAGTGGAATGGTCGGCTTCTCCAGGGAGCCACATTTAATGAGGTTTACAATATTATCCTGGACTCCAAACCAGAACCGCAGGTGGAGCTGCTGGTGTCCCGACCAATCGGGTATGTAAGAGGTCACAGGAGGTCAAAGGTCCATGTTTTTGCAGTTCCTCTGCGATACAAGTCTAAGAGTGGATATAAATAATATTTCTTAAATTCTTAAGTTTTACTCTGTACACATACGACATCCTCTGACCTTTGACCCTCAAATCACAACAGGAACCACTCCCCACAAAAAAAATGTTAAGGGGTGAAAAAGGGCAGAAAGCTCAGGGAGAGCAACAGAGGAACATCCTCTATCAAGATGGACAATAGTACAATAGATGTAATGGGACCAGAAGTACAATAGATGTAATGGGACCAGAAGTACAATAGATGTTATGTGAGCAGAATGAACAACATAACCAAGTTATGATTTTATCTGGCTCCTCCTTGAACCCTGTAACTCAATAACCCACTTCCATAGGGAAACTTGGTGGCTGGTTGTTCTCTTCAATGAAGATGAACTAAATCACACAATGCCAATATACTTCTATTGTTTTAAAAGGCCAAGATAATTGTACATTTTATATCATGTCACGTGTATGGAGCTGTGTTTTTTCCTGATACACTTCAATAACTTTCCATTTAAACAAAAAGATGCCTCAAACTATATGATTATTGGGTTTTGATCCTTTTTGTTTTTGACAGATTATTGTATGTGGTTTTCTTTTTTCAGAGATTTTTCAAGAGTGGCGGAAAGCTCCCATGTCCAGCTGGAATCCAGTGAGTTTATTACTCAACATAACCACCATAAATAGAAACATAACCACCACAAAGAGACCCACAACCACAACAAAAAGACATAATACAACGACAAAGAGACACAAAACCACTACAAAGAGACATATAACCGCCACTAAGAGACATACAACCACAACAAAAAGACACATAAGCACCACAAAGAGATACAAAACCACCACAAAAAGATACTTAACCACCACTAAGAGACATAAAACCACCACAAATACCACAAAAAGACACATAAGCACCACAAAGAGATACAAAACCACCACAAAAAGACACATAACAACTACTAAGAGACACAAAACCAATTCAATGTTAAATTCTAATTCAATTCAGTTTATTTTGTATAGCCCAATATCACAAATTACTAATTTGCCTCAGAGGGCTTTACAATCCGTACACATACGACATCCCTGACCTTTGACCTCACATCAGATCAGTAAAACTCCCAAATAATCGAAAAAACTCTTTCACAGGGAAAAAAGGTAACAATCCTTCAGGAGAGCAACAGAGGAGGATCCCTCTCCCCGGATGAACAGATGAATAGATGTCATGTGTACAGATGAACAGAGTTACATAAACATTCAATGAATATGATATAATTATGAATAATTAGTAGTAGACATGGACCATGATCCAGACCTCCACAATTTATAAAACAGAAGGAGGTAGAGAGTAGGGGGGTGCATCAGCAGGACCATGGCAGGAGGCATCAAGATGAACAGTGAGGGGGCGTGTTCAATCACATAACTGATGAAATATGAGTGGGCATGTCGAGCGTTAAAACACTTCCTGGAAGCCCGCTCTCATGCCTCCTCGATGCCTCCTCGATGCCTCCTCGATGCCTCCTCGATGCCTCCTCGATCCCTCCTCGATCCCTCCTCGATCCCTCCTCGATGCCTCCTCGATGCCTCCTCGATGCCTCCTCGATCCCTCCTCGATCCCTCCTCGATGCCTCCTCGATGCCTCCTCGATCCCTCCTCGATGCCTCCTCGATGCCTCCTCGATCCCTCCTCGATGCCTCCTCGATGCCTCCTCGATCCCTCCTCGATGCCTCCTCGATGCCTCCTCGCTCCTCAGAGCAGAATAAGAGCTTTGGGACGGCTGTCTATATGGCGACTCAGAACAACTTCCGGTTCAAGCGAGGATCGAGGAGATGACAATTAAGAGACTTGGGATGTACCCTAAGAGACACAAAACCACCACAAAGAGACACATAACCACCACTAAGAGGCACAGCAACTAAGACATTCACACCAACAGTTTGAATTTGCCAAGTAATAGAGCACAAACACAAAATATTAAAAGGGTTTAAATAATTCTGTAGGAATACAGCGACTACATGGCATCTTCTTAATGTTCTGTGTTCAGGTTCCACTTCCTTCGACTCTCAGAAAGTTGGTCCGTCTCCCATGAGCCCCAGCGTTCTCTCCCAGCAGGTGTCTGTAAGTTTACCCAACATGCACTGCACCACCACACGGCACATTCAATCAGCTCTCAGTTAACAGATGTTTGCTTTTAATGTGTGTGTGTTTCAGAGTGGTATCAGGCGTCCTCTGATTCCCAGAATTCAGGTAACTGTAGATTTAGAGAGGAGTGAGACGTCATTCGAATGTGTTATAGTTATGGTGTTAAGAAGTAACCAGTAGTCTCGAATCAGAAACCAGTAGCCGCTAATTATATTACATTTAGCTAACGCTTTTATCCAAAGTGAATTACAATAAGTGAATTCAACTATGAATACAAACTCAGAACAACAAGAATCAAGAAAGTACAATTTCTTCCAGAAAGCCAAACTACAAAGTGCTATCAGTAAGAGCTTTCTCCTTATTGGTTCCACCATTGAGGAGCTCCTTCCACCATGAGGAGCTCCTTCCACCATTGAGGAGCTCGTTCTACCACTGAGGAGCTCCTTCCACCATGAGGAGCTTGTTCCACCATGAGGTGTTTGTTCCACCACTGAGGAGCTTGTTCCACCACACAGGAGCTCGTTCCACCAGTGAGGAGCTTGTTCCACCACACAGGAGCTCGTTCCACCAGTGAGGAGCTTGTTCCACCACACAGGAGCTCGTTCCACCACACTGGAGCTCGTTCCACCACACAGGAGCTTGTTCCACCACTGAGGAGCTTGTTCCACCACACAGGAGCTCGTTCCACCACACTGGAGCTCGTTCCACCACACAGGAGCTCGTTCCACCACACAGGAGCTCGTTCCACCACACTGGAGCTTGTTCCACCACTGAGGAGCTCGTTCCACCACACAGGAGCTTGTTCCACCACACTGGAGCTCGTTCCACCACACAGGAGCTCGTTCCACCACACTGGAGCTCGTTCCACCACTGAGGAGCTCGTTCCACCACACTGGAGATTGTTCCACCACTGAGGAGCTTGTTCCACCACACAGGAGCTCGTTCCACCACACTGGAGCTCGTTCCACCACTGAGGAGCTCGTTCCACCACACAGGAGCTCGTTCCACCACACAGGAGCTCGTTCCACCACTGAGGAGCTCGTTCCACCACACAGGAGCTCGTTCCACCACACAGGAGCTCGTTCCACCACTGAGGAGCTCGTTCCACCACACAGGAGCTCGTTCCACCACACAGGAGCTCGTTCCACCTCTGAGGAGCTTGTTCCACCACTGAGGAGCTCGTTCCACTACACAGGAGCTCGTTCCACCACTGAGGAGCTTGTTCCACCACTGAGGAGCTCCTTCCACCACTGAGGAGCTCCTTCCACCACTGAGGAGCTCCTTCCACCAGTGAGGAGCCAGGACAGCAAACAGTCTTGATTTTGTTGAGTGCTTAGCTCGCAAGTCAATTGGTAGATGCCGAGCGGAGTGAACTGGCTGGGCTGTAAGGTTAACTCAATTCAATTCAATTCTGTTTATTTTGTATAGCCCAATATCACAAATTACAAATTTGCCTCAGAGGGCTTTACAATCTGTACACATACGACATCCCTGACCTTTGACCTCACATCGGATCAGGAAATACTCCCCAAAAATAACCTTTGACAGGGAAAAAAGGGAAGAAACCTTCAGGAGAGCAACAGAGGAGGATCCCTCTCCCCGGATGGACAGATGAATAGATGTCATGTGACCTGATGAACAGAGTTACAGAGTTACATAAACACATTACATGAATATGACAATGTATGAATGGAACTCCAATCCATGAAACATAAGGAGGTAGAGAGGAGGGGGCGGGGCATCAGCAGGGCCAATGGGAGGCCGGCTCACCAGCATCAGACACCTCCAGGTCCAATGGACCCTATGAGACGTGAAGTCACAACGACTCCGGGGAGGAAGCAGAGTTAATAAGGTGCAATGGAGAGATGTATATTCATCCATAAGGAGAGAGAGAAGAGGAGATGGGGGGCAGATCCCAGGACAACTAATCCGATTGGTGAAAGGTCTGATGGGAGGGCTAAATTACTAAATTTACACTACAAATATGTGCTAAATATTCTAGAAAGATGGATTTGTTGAACTTGTTGAATGTTGCCTTGTGCTCATTAAAACACTTCCCGCTGGGTTGCTTCACCAAATCAACATCTCTCTGCTCATCATTTTGCCACAACACCAGCAGCCTATAAGCCTATAGCAGCATATCAAGGGGCTGGACCAGGGCAAACCTGATTCAGCCCTAACTATAAGGGCTATTAAAGAGGAAAGTCTTAAGTCTATTCTTAAATGAGGTGACTGTGTCTGCCTCCAGGACAGAAAGTGGAAGCTGGTTCCATAAGGTTAGACCATGTCCTGGATGTAGACTGGACCTGATCTGTTTGAAGCACAGTACCCAAGTACCAATGTTTTGAAGCGGATGCTGCGGCCACCGGTAACCAGTGAAGGGAGCGGAGGAGTGTGGGTGAATTTAGGTTGAAGAACAGTTGAGCTAACGGTAGGGGGCCAACTCTGAGTTGTTGAAGGTGATAGTCAGGTCGTGGATGGGAGGGCCTTTCCCTGGAAGGAAAAGTAGTTCAGTTTTGTCCGGGTTGATTTTCAGGTGGTGTGCGGACATTCACTGAGAGATGTCAGTCAGACAGGCAGAGATTCGTGCTGCTACCTGTGTTTCAGATTGGGGAAACGAGAGGATCAGTTGGGTGTCATCAGCGTAGCTGTGGTAGGAAAAGCCATGCGAGAGAATGAAAGAGCCGAGATAACTAATGTACAGAGAGAAGAGAAGAGGGCCCAGAACGGAGCCTTGAGCGACCCCGGTTGCTGTGTTGATTTGAAACCTGTGTGTTCCAGGTGAAGCTGGGTTATGATAAAGTGGGCAATCAGCTGATTGTCACGGTCCTTGGAGCCAAAGCACTTCCTGTCACAGACGATGGCCGACCCAGAAACCCCTATGTGAAGATCTACTTCCTGCCTGACAGAAGGTAGAACTAGAACCCATCAGTGGTCTAAGTGACGATTAGAACATGTCTCAAGGGCACACTGACTGTACTTCAATCATCACGTCACGTGATCACGTGACGTGATGATTGAAGTACAGTCCTTCAGATAATTGATCTTCTAAACATCGCTGACTTCATTCAGGACAATTAAAGGCAGATATTGATCATGATCTTCAGATCTTTGTGGTTCTGTGGTAGAACCTGCAGAACCTCCTGCTTGGTTCCATGTAACCAGTGTCGGCTCTCCTTGCAGTGATAAGAGCCAGCGCAGAACAAAGACGGTGAAAAAGTCGGTGGAACCTCGGTGGAACCAGACCTACATGTACGCTCCGGTCCACCGGCAGGAGTTCAGAGACCGGATGTTGGAGCTGACAGTCTGGGATCAGGCCCGAGTTCGGGAGGAGGAGAGCCAGTTCCTGGGAGAGGTCAGAGGACATGGAGAACATAGAACCCATAGAATCCACAGAACCCATAGAACCCACACAACCTGTTCCACCTCATCTGAAACAATGTCCTGTGTTTTATCATCTCAGCTGTGTTCTCTGTGTTCTTTCTACATTTAACAGCTACATCTGTCTCTCTCTCTCTGTCTGTCTCTGTGTCTCTCTCTCTCTCTCTCTCTGTCT